>NC_134267.1:147500-265399 GCF_031893055.1 Leptodactylus fuscus
AATAATAATAATAATAATAATAATAATAAATCACCCGAGGCATACTGTCTAATATTTTACCTAATTCCTAATATACAATAGACAGTGATCTGTGTAACGACCTCTTTGTAGCCTTTAACCCTAGAAATATTCCTATAGACCAGGGGTAGGCAATTAATTTTCCCATGGGGCCACATGAGAAATTGTAACGGTTCTAGAGGGCCATGCGAGGCGCGGCAAATTTAGCTCCACCCACTTCTCTGCTGACTCCGCCCATTCTCGATCATTTTTCCATGTGCCCCACAAAGTAAAATCCTCCTACAGTCATCCTAACATTATACACCCCCACACCCCAAATTATAACGTTTCACTCCAAATGTCCCACAGTATTAAGTCCCTCTCCTGGTGCCCCAGTATAAACTGGGGGAAACTAGAGGGGACATTAAACTGGGGGCAACTAGAGGAAGACATGTGCCCCTCCAGCTACCCCCATGGTTTAATATCCTCCTCCAGCTGCCCCAGTTTAATGTCAACCTCCGTCTGCCCCCTAGTAGTTTAATGTCCCCCCTCCATGTGCATTCAGTGTAACTGCCCCCCTCCATCTGCCCCTAGTCCCCCCCTCTTGCTCACACATGCTGTCTCTTCTCTCTTTATCATCCAGCAGCCTCCATTGCCGGCAGCTTGCAGGAAGCACACAGTCCCGTGTGGCTCCGCCCACTAATGAGTCATAGCCTATCCTGGTGATAGGCTGTGATGACATCATCACAGGTCCTTGAAAAACCTTCCACTAGCTCTGCGGGGGCCGGACAGGAGCAGTCAGAGGGCCGGATGTGGCCCCCGGGGGCCGGACATTGCCCAGTTCTGCTATAGACAGACGCTTTCCTTCCATCCTCACCATTGGCGCAGGTCTCTGCTGTACAAGCAGTTACGTGAAGCTTTGGTTGGATCCATTTTAGGTTTTGGACTTTAGTTTAGTTTGGACTAACTCATTGGAAGAAATGTAAGGGGTCAGATACGTTCTAGAATATTTCTCAATACTTATAGGGCAACCTCTAATACAGGGACAATAAATACCTCCAAAGTAGACGACTTCATTTTAAAAGCAGAGCAAAGGGACATTCGGTATTGGATGAAGTAGATTATAGGCTTTGGACTGTTCCCCAATCTTAGGCCTCCGTCCACCACCATTGCCCTGCCATGTCTGTAGTAAATAACACCTCATTCCTGTGCTGGAATAGACTGGGTGACACCATTCTCCTTGTGCTTTGCCCCGTCTCCTGACGTCCCCTCATCCTTGCAGGGGGTACAGTTGATAGCCTAAGAGGTGAATATAATCTAGCATAGGTACCAGAGGCCATACCCCAGGTCACTTTATTCAGATTTGGGACCTGTGGATTATCATGTGAACAGCTCGGCTGCCATTGTCCTGGACGACCTTCACCAGATCAGTGCACTAGAGTGAGTGTGAGGGCGCCCTCAATTATTGGGTCATCACTTTCATTGTTTACATTAGTGTCAATGGGAACAGACACGGACTTAGTCAATGGCCTTTCTCTTCAACAGTTAATGTCCATTGCTGTCATCCTATGATTAAAGACAGCAACAGACATTAACCATGGTAGTGTGAACACAGCCTTAGACTGCAGACCAGACCCCATAATAAATGGAGACCACAGACCAGAACTCTACATGATTTCATACCTCAACCCTTATAGCAGCAGAAATAAAGTAAAATTGCAGACACCAGAATAATTTCAGACCCAGGAACATCCATCCGAAACTATTCCCCCCAGCAGACACTTGCATTTAGCTCTTTCCACTCTCAGTGGAGCTTTGCAGCTTTGCCTTATTAATTGTGCAGGTCCTTGTATAGTAACTAGATCTGCATAGAAGGGAAGACATTGGTGGCGGCCCCTGCACTCATTGGTAGTCAGGGACTGCAGCACATTGCACTTTGGTCCTCTTGGGTGCAACAATTTACGACAAAAAATCTAACGTCTCGGCATTGTGCAACAAATCCTTGCTTCTTCTCTGCAGCCCTGGGGCCATCCAAGGCTCTCCAGTATCTGATAGCAGGCCCCAGTGTCCTTATCCTGCGACTCTACTACATTGGGTGTTTTCAGAGACCCTTTTATCTGCCGCCGTGTGTCTTATTCAGGGTGCGATTCATTAAAGAAGGTAAAGCCCTCCCTGGCAAGGCCGCCATAAGCCCCCGACTCCTATGGTCAGCAGACACCTAAGCCGCTCACAAGACTTTGTACTTTGTAGAGTTAATTAATTGCATTTTAATTCCAATTACATTTAATTAATTTAATTACCTTTAATCCCAAGTTATTAACTCTATAAAACACAGTCATTACATCCAAAGCTGCTTAATATGAAGCAGATTCCATAGGAAGGCTTTGAAGGCCTCAATAGGGAGGTCGATCAATAACAAGAATACCGAAAAAAATTCCCATTCTTCCCATCTATTTCTACACATCTGCAATTGTTTCATCATTAAAGGAAATGTTTCATTAAAAAATGATCTTTTGTCTTCAAAAAAGTCTTTTTTAATTTCAGTTGAGGTTTGTGCTGTTCCGTATTATTTGGCGATAAGAAGATCTTGCAGTTTTGTAGGGATCACTTTATTACTTTTAGCAGTGATCTCATTATCATCAGGGTTAGAAGGAACAGTAAGGGTCAATTCACATGGGGATTTTATGTCCGGAACCTGAGGCAGAGGCCGCTTCAGTTTCCGGACCAAACAACGGGTAGTTGTGACTGAATGCGGTTGCACTGCCCTGATATACAGCCGCGCACTCCGCTTCGGATTAGGCCCAATCAATGGTCCTAGTCAGGAGGAGGAGGGAGGGTCTTCAGGCTGAATCGTGAGGTGAAGCGGCCTGAAGAATGAGCGTGTCGCTTCTTTTTTTCCGGGAACCAGAAGAAACGGCTTTCGGAAAAAAGAACTGACCGGCTCCCATTGATTCCTCTGTTTGGTCAGGGTTTTGAAGTGGATACAGTCTCAAAATCCTGACCATAAAACCCCTGTGTGAACTTACCCTTACAGGGAGCAGATCCAGTGCGGGACTTGGATGTCTAAGGCCCTCCGATAAGATTCACCCTGGGGGCCATTATACAGCTACAGGCAATTATTACCAGACACATGCGCAAATTCCAAAAATGTCAGCAACAAAAATGTTTGTTTTTGAGTATTCGCTTCCTACGTAACCTTTGCCTCTGACTGTTTCCATCCCAGCTCCTAGCCCTGATGCCTCTATGGCTGCCTTCACTCCGCTGCGCTCATTCAGACCCGTATACACGAGCGCTTCAGATCCCATTCACTTCAATGGGTGCCGGCGTACACGCACTACACATTGAAGTCAATGGGAGGCTTTTTAACCAACTGATTTCAATGTGTAGCACACGTAAGCCGGCACCCATTGAAGTGAATGGGGTCTGAAGCGCTCGTGTATACGGGTCTGTATGAGCGGAGCGTAAACTCCGTGTGAAGGCAGCCTAAGGCCCACGTAGATGGTGATTGGGGCCCCTATAGTGGGATCGAGTAGATGGGGCCCTGGGAGGATAGTGGTTGTCCTGACCCTGAACCTACAACAGCCCAGTGTTATAGGAAACTGTCTAAAGTCCTCAGTAACCTGCTAGGATATTATATATATATATGGAGCCTGGTTGTAATGTTGTATAATGAGCCTCTATATGAAGTACGGAGAGGGCATCGTATGTGCCCTGGGTGAGTTAGGGCCACACTTGGTCCACTGGGGGTCGATCTATGGGCCAGCGTGAGCCCATCACACAGGATCACCCCACTCACAATACATCACAGCTCACAGCAGTGTCATCCTCCATAATAAACCGCGTGCATTGTGCGTTGGCGCCTCCTCATAGCCAATGATAAATCTCACAATATATTTTTACTTCTGCACAAACAATCTCACAAAATATATTATTCTTTGAAATAAAAAGCATTTCTTGTAATAATTTCTATGTTTTTTTGATGGTATTAAAATTGACGGGAAGTTGAAAGGAAGAAGTTCTCAGTCCTGCCGGATCCGTCTCTGGCCTTGGCTAAAAATACGACAACAAAAACTGCGGCGGTCTCTAATAATCGCAGCGTGAAACCGCCCCTAAGAAAATAACGCAAATTTATGGAGAAGATAAAATGTGATCTCATTGCAAGTCTTCTCCAGGGAAACATGTGAATCCACACAAGCCAAGATCCTCCTTAGGAACGTGGTGTCATCTACAGAGGTCTCAGCGTGGCCAGTGACTGGCACTAACACATCATCACCAATGGATTCCCTGCCAGTCACTGAGTCCTGAGCTAAGGTAACAAGTCTGACACAGGGAAGACAAGCTGCTCTATAATCCCAATGTCAGGCAGGGATCGGGCCGGCACGTAGAGCCGTCTACCTAAAGTAAGATGACTCAAGAGGAATATGTGGTGCAGTATTTAGGAACTTACAGATGCCACGTTATTATTATATTATTATACTCCGCTCCGACTTCTGAGCCCTTGTTGTGTTATTCGCTACGACATTGTACCAGGAGGCTGTGCACGAGTTGTCACAAACTGGTATTGTTGGTAGAAAACATATGGAAACCAGTAGATGAAAACCCAGTAGGATGCCCATCCTGTGACCTGGGGTTACCAGAACTGAAAGACCTATAGAAATGACCATGTTCCTTGGGACCCCTGGTGTTCTACATTGTTCCTTGGGTCACCTGATGTTCTACATTGTTCCTTGGGACCCCTGATGTTCTAGACTGTTCCTTGGGTCACTTGATGTTCTAGATTGTTCCTTGGGTCACCTGATGTTCTAGATTGTTCCTTGGGTCACCTGATGTTCTAGATTGTTCCTTGGGTCACCTGATGTTCTAGATTGTTCCTTGGGTCACCTGATGTTCTAGATTGTTCCTTGGGTCACCTGATGTTCTACATTGTTCCTTGGGACCCCTGATGTTCTAGACTGTTCCTTGGGTCACTTGATGTTCTAGATTATTCCATGGGGCCCCTGGTGTTCTAGATTGTTCCTTGGGCCACCTGGTGTTCTAGATTGTTCCTTGGGACCCCTGGTGTTCTACATTGTTCCTTGGGTCACCTGATGTTCTAGATTGTTCCTTGGGTCGCCTGATGTTCTACATTGTTCCTTGGGTCACCTGATGTTCTACATTGTTCCTTGGGACCCCTGATGTTCTAGACTGTTCCATGGGCCCCCTAGTGTTCTAGATTGTTCCTTGGGTCACCTGGTGTTCTAGATTGTTCCTTGGGTCACCTGGTGTTCTAGATGGTTCCTAGGGTCACCTGGTGTTCTAGATTGTTCCTTGGGTCACCTGGTGTTCTAGATTGTTCCTTGGGTCACCTGGTGTTCTAGATTGTTCCTTGGGTCACCTGATGTTCTAGATTGTTCCTAGGGTCACCTGGTGTTCTAGATTGTTCCTTGGGTCACCTGGTGTTCTAGATTGTTCCTTGGGCCACCTGGTGTTCTAGATTGTTCCTAGGGTCACCTGGTGTTCTAGATTGTTCCTTGGGCCACCTGGTGTTCTAGATTGTTCCTTGGGTCACCTGGTGTTCTAGATTGTTCCTAGGGTCACCTGGTGTTCTAGATTGTTCCTTGGGTCACCTGGTGTTCTAGATTGTTCCTTGGGTCACCTGGTGTTCTAGATTGTTCCTTGGGTCACCTGATGTTCTAGATTGTTCCTAGGGTCACCTGGTGTTCTAGATTGTTCCTTGGGTCACCTGGTGTTCTAGATTGTTCCTTGGGTCACCTGGTGTTCTAGATTGTTCCTTGGGTCACCTGGTGTTCTAGATTGTTCCTTGGGTCACCTGATGTTCTAGATTGTTCCTAGGGTCACCTGGTGTTCTAGATTGTTCCTTGGGTCACCTGGTGTTCTAGATTGTTCCTTGGGTCACCTGGTGTTCTAGATTGTTCCTTGGGTCACCTGGTGTTCTAGATTGTTCCTTGGGCCACCTTCTTGTTGATATCATACTGTATCTATCTACCCCACCTCTACAGCCTAGGGCTTAGTCATAGACCGCGGGGTATGTTCTTGTTTGGTTATGTTGCTAGGCATTGCTGTAACATTTGTCAAATCTGAAAAAAAGAAACAAAAAGTTTTATTGTCCCTTTAAAGTTATTGACAGATTTTTGTACAATGGTATCAGATTTATTTTACGCATACCATAAATGCTACAATGAATATCCTTGGAATGTTTTCTTAAAACTATGAATCTCGGGGTGTGGTCACGTCTCAGCCGCTGCGCTTTGTACTTAAAAGGGATGGTTTTATCTGACATTGGCCTTCATTCTAAGTGGACGTGTTAAACAAATGTCAGAAAGTAGAAAAAGATCCGACCCCTGATAAGTGCCCGGCTATTACTGTCATATCTGTCTTCTAGTAAGAGCGGCTCATTGACGCCTCGCAAGCTGTAGGATTACAGTAATATATCGCTGTACAGATACCACCGTACTATAGGGTAAATGTGCAGATGGCGTCTCATGAAGTCCTGCCTTCTCATGGTGGTGCTTTAGATGAAGACTGCTGAGTAGCGATGAGCCAGTAATATTCGATCAAATCCCTCCCCTGCATAGATATTGGTGTAATCCGTCGAATACCACGCGGTAAACGTAGTAAAAATTCGTATCCCCTCCCACCTTTCCTGGCGCTTTTTTTTGCACCAATAACTGCACAGAGGAGGTGGGACAGGAACTATGACAACGGAGGCATCGAAAAAAATTCATTGGCTGCCAAAATCAGGTGACCTCGGATTTATAAGAATAGTGGCCGCCATCTTCATCACATTTTGCGGCTTGGAAAGATAGGGACAGAAATCTGCTGAGGGCGAGAGAGGGATGAGCTTCTAGTAGGCAGGAAATCTGAAGAACAACAACAGCTCAGAGCTATATACTGCAGGGAGAGGAGTCCATATACGCTCAATCCAGCTTTCCACGGTGAGTACCCCTAAAAACCTAAGTGGTATACAGACAATCTGTGTACAGTATATATACGCTCAATCCAGCTTTCCACGGTGAGTACCCCTAAAAACCTAAGTGGTATACAGACAATCTGCGTACAGTATATATACGCTCAATCCAGCTTTCCACGGTGAGTACCCCTAAAAACCTAAGTGGTATACAGACAATCTGTGTACAGTATATATACACTCAATCCAGCTTTCCACGGTGAGTACCCCTAAAAACCTAAGTGGTATACAGACAATCTGCGTACAGTATATATACGCTCAATCCAGCTTTCCACGGTGAGTACCCCTAAAAACCTAAGTGGTATACAGACAATCTGTGTACAGTATATATACACTCAATCCAGCTTTCCTGGTTGTATTCCACTCCCAAATAAAAGCGACATACAGCTAAATATAAAATAACATCTCTGTGTATGGGCTGGAGCTGAATGGTGGGCCTGACACTGTATACGCTGCTGGGACAAGTGACAACCACAAAAGAGGGGTAAAAGAATTAATCCTGGGGGTGGCACGGCTGAATTTGCACAGCTTAAAATTTGGGTTTGTGTCCACCCAATTGGGGAGGAAAGAAGGTTTCCAGGTATTTTCCCACTTTGATAGAGTGTTCTTTGAGTGTGGAAAGTGTGTTGAAAGTTGTTGGGCTGTGATGTTGGGGTAAAACAGTGACATAGACATGTTAGATGCCCCCAGACATGCTTCCCCTGCTGCCCCAGTTACATTGCAGAGGTGTCGGCATCATTTCCTGGGGTGTCATAGTGGACTTGGTGACTCTCCTGAGGTGAATGGTGGGATCCCACCATTTTTCCCCACAGACTATAAAGGGGTTCGATATTCGTTCGAATAGTCGAATATTGAGGGGCTATTGGAAACGAATATCGAATATTTCACTATCTGCTTATCTCTACTGGTTACCATTATAGCATATACTGTATGTTCAGAATTGGTGATCATTGAGTTAAAAAAGCCTTTAAAATATGGTAGAAAAGGTCCAACGAGGAGAATAATAAGCATCAGCTTGGAGCCGTTATCTCCTGCTGGTTATACTATGGTATAGGTATATAGTGTATGTAATGTATGTATATAGTAAGAGACTAGTGACGGCTGCAGAGAAGCCAAGGCAGATCTCATAAAGGAATCTTATAGCAGAAAATTAATGGAGTTCTGCCATGAAGGACAGATCCACTATTCACAAGATAAAGCAGAAGTGTCTGATTGCTGGAAGTTCAGTAAAAACTCCACCATACCTTCTCTTTGTGAATGGAGCACCAGAGAGCTAGTGCACCCTGAACGACCGGGAGGTGAAGTTCCTGCTATACGCCGACGACCTCCTACTCCTGGCCCCCACCGAGAAAGACCTCCAAGAAAGCCTGTCAGTGCTGGAAAAATTCAGCACCACATGGGCCCTACCCATCAACCAGAAGAAGACCAAAGTCATGGTATTCCAGAAGAAGGGCCACAATAAAGCCTCCACCACCCCACAATTCACACTGAACGGCTCCACACTGGAGAAAACCAACAGCTACACCTACCTGGGGCTGGAGCTCAGCCAATCAGGAAGCTTCAAAGCAGCAATAGAAACCCTGAAAGCAAAAGCCTGCAGAACCTTCTACGCCATCAGAAGACAACTGTACCACCTCAAACCACCGGTGAGGGTCTGGCTGAAGATATTTGACGCTGTCATCTCCCCGATCCTTCTCTATGGCAGTGAGGTTTGGGGCCCAGCCACCTACCCAGACCAGTCAAGGTGGGATTCCAGCCCAACAGAGAACTTCCACCTGGAGTTCTGCAAATACCTGCTCCATGTCCATCGCAACACCACCAACATGGCCTGCAGGGCAGAGCTAGGCAGACTCCCCCTATGGCTCACCATACAGAAGAGGGCGCTATCATTCTGGACTCACATACAGAGCAGCAGTTCTGGCTCTTACCACCACCAAGCCTGGCTGAGTCACAGAGCCCCGAGAAAAACTGATACTCCCCAACCAAGCATCAGCTATCTGCCAAGCCAAAACCCCCATTACCTGCTACACTGCACCAAATACCTATAATACATAGTGTATGACACTGTCAGGGCTCCTAGGACTATATATATCTATAATACATAGTGTATGACACTGTCAGGGCTCCTGGGACTATCTATATCTATAATACATAGTGTATGACACTGTCAGGGCTCCTAGGACTATATATATCTATAATACATAGTGTATGACACTGTCAGGGCTCCTAGGACTATATATATATCTATAATACATAGTGTATGACACTGTCAGGGCTCCTAGGACTATATATATATCTATAATACATAGTGTATGACACTGTCAGGGCTCCCAGGACTATATATATATATCTATAATACATAGTGTATGACACTGTCAGGGCTCCTGGGACTATATATATCTATAATACATAGTGTATGACACTGTCAGGGCTCCTAGGACTATATATATCTATAATACATAGTGTATGACACTGTCAGGGCTCCTAGGACTATATATATCTAATAAGTGACCTGTTGCTTCTTATGAAGCAATTCAGAACCTGACGGTCACAGACTATGCTTAATGGAGACCTTTAATGGTACGAGAACAAGTGGGGACATAAGGAACTATACAAGGCAGGCTGACAGTCCACAATGTGCAGACGAGCCCTCCATCACTTGTCCTCCTGCTCTGGCAGGGATCTCTACACCAATCTTCTGTGAGCTGCTTCTTCAGGATTTGCTCGGCCATCTTACTTTCTGTTACATTGCCAGGTCCTGCGTGAGCCAACTGCTGGACTACAAGTCCCCTCGCTTGACTCTGCCCTTAGACTCTTCACTTTCCTTATCTTCCACCATTGTGATAGGACCAGCACCGCCGAGTCCCTTGGTGGTCGGCTGCATCTTCCCCTTGCACAGATATCAAATAAAGGTGAGAAGAAACTCCAGAACAATGACTCCTCCATTCTTGTCTTCACCTCCCAGTGTGTAACTCCTTGTAGTCTACACACAGGACCAGTAACAGGACACAGTCTCTACAGGCTGATTGACAGTCTCTTACAAATTCATTTGCGCTTGTCTGGAGAAGATCTTTCAGCACTTGGAAGCAGAAATACTCCATATCCATCGCTGGCAGGCAATTGTAAGATAAGAAAGATAAAACTAGAATTGGTGTTGAAGGAATGAAATTAACTTTGGGACTGACAAGAATTGGTCTTGTTTTCACTGTAAAGGGAAGGAGAATCCCTGAAGACTGAATAGGTGAGAAGTATCCGAGATATTACAGGTCTTCTCAATGGACAGTTCTTTCTCCACCACCAGTGCGCTTGGCATTCACTGTAATGATCATCAAATAAAATAAAGTCATTTCTATATAAAGGACGAGTTTTCTGGTGAGCGAGACGGACAGAAAAGGCCAAAACCGAGGTCGGGCCAAACTAGAAATACAATTAATATCTAAAGTTCCTCTATGAAAATTAAACTTTCCCCTTCCGAGTCTGTAACGTCCCCCTGATGTATTATAATATAAAGCAGAAGCGGAGGAACAACTTGTTCTATCATTGCCAGAATTCATGGGATGGACTCACTAAGTTTCTGAGCTCTAGGGGTATGTGGGTAGAAAATGTATTCTCTGCGCTGATAAATCTGCTGCCCCTGGGGCCCCAATTATTACATTTCAGTGCAATGGAGGCTGGAAATTCCTCTGCCATTGCTGCTGACATCCAACTCTCAGTCATATGACTCCATTCTACCAGGGCTGCACCTCTAATGAGGCGAGGTGAGGCAGCCACCTCAGGCGGCACTTCTGGAGGGGGTGGCAGTCAAGGGAATTTTTTTTTTTTTTACAGTTTTTTTTTCTAAACTAGCCCAGGACAGGGCTGCTCTGAAAACAAACCGAGCCTCATGTGCTGAGACGCAGACGTCTTATTGCTGGGCGAAAGAAGGAGGCGGCAGCCGGAGTAAGTCCTTTTTTTTTTTTTTTTAATAGGCCGCTACCTGCTGGAGTATCCCCAGCAAGTAGTGGCCTATTTACCTACCTCCCTGGGCCTGCTCATGGCCACCCATGCTTCCCCTTCTACTATAGGAAGCAGGAGCGGCAGTGAGCAGGCCTGGGCCGCGAACCCACTACCGCTATTATTATACTCGGGGGTCTGAAAATAACGACCCAGGGGAGGTGAGGGAACATAATAAACACTGTTACTCACCTCTCCAGGATTAATCCGAGCAGGCTTCGGGCCTGTATGGTAATGTCCCGGACCACTTGACGTCTGAGACATTACCATAAAGGCCTGAAGCCTGTGCTAGGAGTAATATTGGATCCCAGAGAGGTAAGTAACACTGTTTATTATGCTTCTTTACCTCCCCTGGGTCTCTGATTATTATACTCCAGGGTCTGAAAAGAGTATAAGAGTATAATAATAGTTCAGGTTTGGGCCACTCACTATGTGGCATAATAGTGTTGGGTGGGCTACTGTGCGGCATAATAATTGGGTGGACTACTGTGGGGCATAATAGAGATTTCAGGGTCCACTGTGGCCCCTGCAACCTCTGTTATGCCCCACAGCATCCCCAGCAGCCTCTATTATGCCCCGCAGTAGCCCTCTGCATCCTCCATTATGCCCCTCCATTGTGCCATTGTGGTGCACAGTAGAGATTGCAGGGGCCGCTGTGGGGCATAGTATATATATATATATATATATATATATATATATATATATATATATATATATATATGGAGGTCAGGTGCACGGTGAAGTGAGGAGTCAAAGATGTCTGTGTTGAAAACTTTACAGAGTCAAGTCACAGCTGGAAGAGGCAGTGAGCAGGGAGGCATCCGGACTCCTCTTAGGAAAGTGGTGAGAGTGGCATAAAAGAGAAAAAAGTCGCACATTTTTGAGCAAGACCATAATTTTTTCTTGCCTCACATCAGAAAACTCAGAGACAACTAATTGTAAATTTTCCCCAGAATATTCTCCAATAAGATTCTGATGAAGAAGTATTAAAGGGGTCTCCCATCTATGTAACTATTTTAAAATTTGTAGATAATTAAAAGTTAAACATTTTTTCAAATATAAGTAATTAGAGATGAGCGAGTAGTGTGGGGATCAGCCGATCCGAACAGCACGCTCCATAGAAATGAATGGATGCACCTGGTACTTCCGCTTTGACGGCGGCCGGCCGCTTAACCCCCCGCGTGCCGGCTACGTCCATTCATTTCTATGCGAGCGTGCTGTTCGGATCGGCTGATCACAACAGTACTCGCTCATCTCTATATGTAATTAAAAATCCTGTAAAGTTTTAAAGATTTTCTCTAAATATCTTGTGGTCACAGTCTTGTTGTCTTGATCGGTTGCCAGTGGATACGACCACTAATGTAGAAACTTTCTAAGGTCAGAAATTCAGCCATGATGTCCTTATAGTGGCCAGGATATCTTCTCATATGGGTAGTGTCCCTGCCTGATAACCCGGCTACAATAAGAAAATCATGGCTGGGTCCTGACAAGTCCTAGACCATAGAAAGTTTCTGCATTTGTGGTCGTATCCATTGGCAAACGATCAATACAACAGACTCTCACCACTAAGATAGAGAAAATCATTAAAACTTTGCAGAATTTTTAATTACTTACATTTGCAAAAAATTTTAACTTTTAATTATCTACAAATATAAATATGATTATGTAGTTGGGAGACCCCTTTAATAGAGGAGCAACCAGTAGGAGGACATTGGTCAGATGCACAGTGTTGTTTTACTACAGAAGTAATATATATATATATATCTATATACAGTGAGCATTACAAAGTCTACACTACATGGTCTACTGTAACAACTCATGCCACGAGAACCCAGACACTAAGGAATTGCCATAAGTTGTGTCTCTTCTGACTAATGTCCCTGAAGAAGTCTCCAAGAAGACGACATCAGAGCTATATAACAGTAAATTGATAGCGGAGTAACTGACAATTGTCAATTGACTGACTTGGAAGACATTTTCCCTTATGACAGCTGGGTTCTTGAAATTCCATTCAGACACGACCTGTGGTCTAGTTGTATTGACAGTTCTTCATATAAGTCACAACGCTGGAATCTTCTACTTCCACTTTCCAGATCAGACTTGTCGGACTCTTTTTTGCACATTCCAGATTGTTTACATTGCAGGATTTCCATCAACCCATTAATAAAAGCTGCAGAGATATCAGAGCTTTCCACTTCAGCAGGTGCAAAGACTGGAAAATGGAGAGTTTTAGAAAAGATCTCAACAAGTCTCACGTAATCCTTAAAACATGAAATGCCAAGGTGCAGCCTGCGAAGTGTTCCAGGTCAGCGAGAGACCTTTACATTCCTAAAGTCCAAGCTTCTAATTTTTCTTCTGTCATGTAAAGGTCATATGCTGAGCAAGTTAAGCATTGTGAGGAGGTGCGAGGATTGCTCAACGCTTCCATTTCCCTTCAAGGATATGAATGTTTCTAAGACATCAATCAAAATTCTCAAAAGGAATAGCCTAGTATTATACTAGAGAAATAGCCTGAAATCTTGGCTTATACAATTGCAGTCACTTGTTTTCCTTAAGACTCGTTTGGCTTAAAATGAAATGACCAATTATCATTTCAGTAAGAGAGTTTATTAATTGATCCATTACAAGAACGTTCTGCAGCCCAGACTTCTGTCTGCCAGTTCTCACCTGGACTTGTTCTCTAGAAGCATTTACACTCCTTACTTCTTAGACGTATTGATTCCTTCTTGTCATAAAGGTCTGTTCTTAAAATGTCAGAAAATGTCAATATTCATTTTTTTGACCATTTGTACATCAAGGCTCATCTACATTTGACAGGCTTGGGCGAGTTATTTCATTGAAGAGATTGGTGGCGTTCTAAGGAGCTGTGATAACTCAATGCAACCAGATATAGTTACATAGCGGAGCAACACAGACCCAAGACCTTCCTTTACAACTTAGAAACTCCAGGTCTTCAAGTGGAAGGTGGTTATAAGTATTGTGGAACTGGTGCGCTCTGTAGACTGGCCACAGGCACTGGTTATTGGGGCCAACCTGAAGGGAACAGCTGCCCAGCGGCACCGCCATCTTCTGCACAACCTCCTATAGCTCTTCACATGCAGAGGAATGGACGCTGTCACTGCAGGGTTCTTACTGTTACACGAGGGTCACACCTGATTTGGGGTTTCCATGCTTAAGGACGCAACAAACTGAAACCCAATCTGCTTAAGAAGCAGTTACTCGTGGAACCCGTGGACCTCATAGGTCATAATGGGCTCCTCTGGGTTTCCACTCGGCTTCTGTCTGAAAAATGCGGAGAGAAAAGTCCTTGCTGCATTTATCAAGAGGAAAGGGGGACAGAATCCCTGAATAGTGGCCGAACACAGGTGTGAACCAAGCTTGAGCTAGTTGTAGATCCAGCAGCAGTTGTGTACAGACGATCCCGCCCCCACAGATATCGCCCTGATCTCATCATCATCCAGTCTGTCTGGGAGGACATGAAGAGACAGACGGATTGGACGAGCAACATCCACAGAAGATCTGGGCTTAGGTCTCCAAGATGGCGGCGGGAACAACCTCCCTGCTGAGATCTGCCAAAAACTGTCTGCAAGTGCCGAGAAGAAGGCAAAGGGCAAAGGTCACACCGAATATTGCGATGTAGATTTCTATTTTCTTCATTTACTTAATTTTGTTAGTTGACAAATTTTTTTTTAAAAAAGTAACCCTTCGATTGTTGTAAGTATTCTTAGGCCCGGTTCACATCTACGTTTGGGTTTCCATTTGGGGAGTCTGCATAAAAAAAGGAAACCCACAAACCCTGTAGACAGTAATGGGGTCTGTGTGGTGTCCGGAGAGAACAATGCAGAGAGAAAAATGTGGAGAGAAAAATGTGGAGAGAAAAATGTGGAGAGAAAAACGTGGAGAGAAAAACGTGGAGAGAAAAGTGTGGAGAGAAAAATGTGGAGAGAAAAACGTGGAGAGAAAAGTGTGGAGAGAGAAATGTGGAGAGAAAAGTGTGGAGAGGAAAGTGCAGAGAGAAATGTGGAGAGAAAAATGTGGAGAGAAAAACGTGGAGAGAAAAACGTGGAGAGAAAAGTGTGGAGAGAAAAATGTGGAGAGAAAAACGTGGAGAGAAAAGTGTGGAGAGGAAAGTGCAGAGAGAAATGTGGAGAGAAAAACGTGGAGAGAAAAGTGGAGAGAAAAATGTGGAGAGAAAAGTGTGGAGAGGAAAGTGCAGAGAGAAATGTGGAGAGAAAAATGTGGAGAGAAAAACGTGGAGAGAAAAACGTGGAGAGAAAAGTGTGGAGAGAAAAATGTGGAGAGAAAAACGTGGAGAGAAAAGTGTGGAGAGGAAAGTGCAGAGAGAAATGTGGAGAGAAAAACGTGGAGAGAAAAGTGTGGAGAGAAAAATGTAGAGAGAAAAGTGTGGAGAGGAAAATGCTGCTCAAAGGACAGGGGAACGCAATGGTCTGAACCCAGATGTGAACTGGGACTTACATTGCAGCATTTTGCCTAAAACTTTTGCCTGGTATTTGTCCATTAGTAGATTCAAAGACACAGCTAACCAGTCAGAAGACAGAGAACAAAGAAATCTTCAGACTGTCATCTGTGTCTGGAACGTCCATGAATGTGACCCCTGAACGCGAGACATCACTGACCTCCCCCCCAAACCACAAAGAAGAGACCAGAACGGCCAAATCTTACTAAGTTTTCTAAAACGATTGTCTCTTAGACTTCTGCATATATATTCAGTCGTAGCAGTGGCGGTCTAGTGACAGGCAGGTCTTTCTAGTGACAGACAGGTCTTTCTAGTGACAGACAGGTCTCTCTCTAATGACAGGTCTCTCTCTAGTGACAGGCAGGTCTCTCTCTAGTGACAGACAGGTCTTTCTAGTGACAGGCAGATCTCTCTCTAGTGACAGTCAGGTCTCTCTCTAGTGACAGGCAGGTCTTTCTAGTGACAGACAGGTCTTTCTAGTGACAGACAGGTCTCTCTCTAATGACAGGTCTCTCTCTAGTGACAGGCAGGTCTCTCTAGTGACAGACAGGTCTCTCTCTAGTGACAGGCAGGTCTCTCTAGTGACAGGCAGGTCTCTCTCTAGTGACAGTCAGGTCTCTCTCTAGTGACAGGCAGGTCTCTCTCTAGTGACAGGCAGGTCTCTCTAGTGACAGACAGGTCTCTCTAATGACAGTCAGGTCTCTCTCTAGTGACAGGCAGGTCTCTCTCTACTGACAGGCAGGTCTCTCTAGTGACAGACAGGTCTCTCTAATGACAGTCAGGTCTCTCTCTAGTGACAGTCAGGTCTCTCTAGTGACAGACAGGTCTCACTAATGACAGTCAGGTCTCTCTCTAGCGACAGACAGGTCTCTCTCTAGTGACAGGCAAGTCTCTGTAGTGACAGTCAGGTCTCTCTAGTGACAGGCAGGTCTCTCTCTAGTGACAGACAGGTCTCTCTAATGACAGTCAGGTCTCTCTCTAGTGACAGGCCAGTCTCTGTAGTAACAGTCAGGTCTCTCTAGTGACAAGCAGGTCTCTCTCTAGTGACAGGCAGGTCTCTCTAGTGACAGGCAGCTCTCTCTAGTGACAGGCAGGTCTCTCTCTAGTGACAGGCAGCTCTCTCTAGTGACAGGCAGGTCTCTCTCTAGTGACAGGCAGGTCTCTCTAGTGACAGGCAGCTCTCTCTAGTGACAGGCAGCTCTCTCTAGTGACAGACAGGTCTCTCTCTAGTGACAGGCAGATCTCTCTCTAGTGACAGGCAGGTCTCTCCTTAGTGACAGGCAGCTCTCTCTAGGGACAGGCAGGTCTCTCTCTCTAGTGACAGGCAGGTCTCTCTAGTGACAGGCAGATCTCTCTCTAGTGACAGGCAGGTCTCTCTAGTGACAGACAGGTCTCTCTCTAGTGACAGGCAGGTCTCTCTAGTGACAGGCAGATCTCTCTCTAGTGACAGGCAGGTCTCTCTAGTGACAGGCAGATCTCTCTCTAGTGACAGGCAGGTCTCTCTAGTGACAGACAGGTCTCTCTCTAGTGACAGGCAGGTCTCTCTCTAGTGACAGGCAGGTCTCTCTAGTGACAGGCAGGTCTCTCTCTAGTGACAGACAGGTCTCTCTCTAGTGACAGGCAGGTCTCTCTAGTGACAGGCAGGTCTCTCTAGTGACAGGCAGGTCTCTCTAGTGACAGGCAGCTCTCTCTAGTGACAGGCAGGTCTCTCTAGTGACAGGCAGGTCTCTCTAGTGACAGGCAGCTCTCTCTAGGGACAGACAGGTCTCTCTCTAGTGACAGGCAGGTCTCTCTAGTGAAAGGCAGGTCTCTCTAGTGACAGGCAGGTCTCTCTAGTGACAGACAGGTCTCTCTCTAGTGACAGGCAGCTCTCTCTAGTGACAGGCAGATCTCTCTCTAGTGACAGGCAGGTCTCTCTAGTGACAGGCAGGTCTCTCTAGTGACAGACAGGTCTCTCTCTAGTGACAGGCAGGTCTCTCTAGTGACAGGCAGCTCTCTCTAGTGACAGGCAGGTCTCTCTAGTGACAGGCAGATCTCTCTAGTGACAGGCAGGTCTCTCTAGTGACAGGCAGCTCTCTCTCTAGTGACAGGCAGGTCTCTCTAGTGACAGGCAGGTCTCTCTAGTGACAGACAGGTCTCTCTAGTGACAGGCAGGTCTCTCTCTAGTGACAGGCAGGTCTCTCTCTAGTGACAGGCAGGTCTCTCTAGTGACAGGCAGGTCTCTCTCTAGTGACAGACAGGTCTCTCTCTAGTGACAGGCAGCTCTCTCTAGTGACAGGCAGGTCTCTCTAGTGACAGGCAGGTCTCTCTAGTGACAGGCAGCTCTCTCTAGGGACAGACAGGTCTCTCTCTAGTGACAGGCAGGTCTCTCTAGTGACAGGCAGGTCTCTCTAGTGACAGACAGGTCTCTCTCTAGTGACAGGCAGGTCTCTCTAGTGACAGGCAGCTCTCTCTAGTGACAGGCAGGTCTCTCTAGTGACAGGCAGATCTCTCTCTAGTGACAGGCAGCTCTCTCTAGTGACAGACAGGTCTCTCTAGTGACAGACAGGTCTCTCTCTAGTGACAGGCAGGTCTTTCTAGTGACAGGCAGATCTCTCTCTAGTGACAGACAGGTCTCTCTCTAGTGACAGGCAGGTCTCTCTAGTGACAGGCAGGTCTTTCTAGTGACAGACAGGTCTTTCTAGTGACAGACAGGTCTCTCTCTAATGACAGGTCTCTCTCTAGTGACAGGCAGGTCTCTCTAGTGACAGGCAGGTCTCTCTAGTGACAGACAGGTCTCTCTCTAGTGACAGGCAGGTCTCTCTAGTGACAGGCAGGTCTCTCTCTAGTGACAGTCAGGTCTCTCTCTAGTGACAGGCAGGTCTCTCTCTAGTGACAGGCAGGTCTCTCTAGTGACAGACAGGTCTCTCTAATGACAGTCAGGTCTCTCTCTAGTGACAGGCAGGTCTCACTAATGACAGTCAGGTCTCTCTCTAGTGACAGGCAGGTCTCTCTCTAGTGACAGGCAGGTCTCTCTAGTGACAGACAGGTCTCTCTAATGACAGTCAGGTCTCTCTCTAGTGACAGGCAGGTCTCTCTCTAGTGACAGTCAGGTCTCTCTAGTGACAGACAGGTCTCACTAATGACAGTCAGGTCTCTCTCTAGCGACAGACAGGTCTCTCTAATGACAGTCAGGTCTCTCTCTAGTGACAGGCAAGTCTCTGTAGTGACAGTCAGGTCTCTCTAGTGACAGGCAGGTCTCTCTCTAGTGACAGACAGGTCTCTCTAATGACAGTCAGGTCTCTCTCTAGTGACAGGCCAGTCTCTGTAGTAACAGTCAGGTCTCTCTAGTGACAAGCAGGTCTCTCTAGTGACAGGCAGATCTCTCTCTAGTGACAGGCAGGTCTCTCTAGTGACAGGCAGCTCTCTCTAGTGACAGGCAGCTCTCTCTAGTGACAGGCAGGTCTCTCTCTAGTGACAGTCAGGTCTCTCTCTAGTGACAGGCAGGTCTCTCTCTAGTGACAGGCAGGTCTCTCTAGTGACAGACAGGTCTCTCTAATGACAGTCAGGTCTCTCTCTAGTGACAGGCAGGTCTCACTAATGACAGTCAGGTCTCTCTCTAGTGACAGGCAGGTCTCTCTCTAGTGACAGGCAGGTCTCTCTAGTGACAGACAGGTCTCTCTAATGACAGTCAGGTCTCTCTCTAGTGACAGGCAGGTCTCTCTCTAGTGACAGTCAGGTCTCTCTAGTGACAGACAGGTCTCACTCTAGTGACAGACAGGTCTCTCTAATGACAGTCAGGTCTCTCTCTAGTGACAGGCCAGTCTCTGTAGTAACAGTCAGGTCTCTCTAGTGACAAGCAGGTCTCTCTAGTGACAGGCAGGTCTCTCTCTAGTGACAGGCAGCTCTCTCTAGTGACAGGCAGCTCTCTCTAGTGACAGGCAGATCTCTCTCTAGTGACAGGCAGGTCTCTCCTTAGTGACAGGCAGCTCTCTCTAGGGACAGGCAGGTCTCTCTCTAGTGACAGGCAGGTCTCTCTAGTGACAGACAGGTCTCTCTCTAGTGACAGGCAGCTCTCTCTAGTGACAGGCAGGTCTCTCTAGTGACAGGCAGGTCTCTCTAGTGACAGGCAGGTCTCTCTAGTGACAGGCAGGTCTCTCTCTAGTGACAGGCAGGTCTCTCTCTAGTGACAGACATGTCTCTCTCTAGTGACAGGCAGGTCTCTCTAGTGACAGGCAGGTCTCTCTCTAGTGACAGACAGGTCTCTCTCTAGTGACAGGCAGGTCTCTCTAGTGACAGGCAGGTCTCTCTCTAGTGACAGGCAGCTCTCTCTCTAGTGACAGGCAGGTCTCTCTAGTGACAGGCAGGTCTCTCTCTAGTGACAGGCAGGTCTCTCTAGTGACAGACAGGTCTCTCTAGTGACAGGCAGGTCTCTCTAGTGACAGGCAGGTCTCTCTAGTGACAGACAGGTCTCTCTCTAGTGACAGGCAGGTCTCTCTAGTGACAGGCAGGTCTCTCTCTAGTGACAGGCAGGTCTCTCTAGTGACAGGCAGGTCTCTCTCTAGTGACAGGCAGCTCTCTCTAGTGACAGGCAGCTCTCTCTAGTGACAGGCAGGTCTCTCTCTAGTGACAGACAGGTCTCTCTCTAGTGACAGGCAGGTCTCTCTCTAGTGACAGGCAGCTCTCTCTAGGGACAGACAGGTCTCTCTCTAGTGACAGGCAGCTCTCTCTAGTGACAGGCAGGTCTCTCTCTAGTGACAGGCAGCTCTCTCTAGGGACAGGCAGGTCTCTCTAGTGACAGGCAGGTCTCTCTAGTGACAGGCAGGTCTCTCTCTAGTGACAGGCAGGTCTCTCTCTAGTGACAGGCAGCTCTCTCGCTTGTGAAATCTGTGATATCTACTTGTAAATGATCTGAAACCTTCTAATGAGAGGCCTTTTTGCTGAGCTGATGTTGGACACGATTCCCCGGAGGGAAGATCAATTGATTTTCTATGAAAAGAAGGAAATGAGAGATGAAGAATTACAAACAGCGGCTTGTCGAACTCGACGACTCTGGTTCAGCGGTTTCCATCATTAATCAGCCTTATACTGGAGCGCTTTCAATTTCTTTGCCACATGGTTAGTTACAACATAAAGCATTTCCCTCCCCGACCTGCGACACCTGACATTTATACTTACCATTAGTAGAGGGGCGGGATGTGTCCGAATATATCATGTATGTTACCCGCTCCGGTCCGTCCTATATACAGATGGAAGGGAGAAATATCTCAGACGGGTCTGCAATGATGTCACTTTAATTATGTTTCATTTACCATTTTAAGTCTTTCCTATGTTTCTTATATTTTTGGTAATTGGTCGGTAATGAGTTATATGTGTCCTGGGAGCCCTGACAGTGTCATACACTATATAATATACATATATAGTCCTAGGAGTCCTGACAGTGTCATACACTATGTATTATAGATATATATAGTCCTAGGAGCCCTGACAGTGTCATACACTATGTATTATAGATATATATAGTCCTAGGAGCCCTGACAGTGTCATACACTATGTATTATAGATATATATAGTCCTAGGAGCCCTGACAGTGTCATACACTATGTATTATAGATATATATATATATATATAGTCCTAGGAGTCCTGACAGTGTCATACACTATGTATTATAGATATATATATAGTCCTAGGAGTCCTGACAGTGTCACACGTTATGTATTATAGATATATATATTCCTAGGAGTCCTGACAGTGTCATACACTATGTATTATAGATATATATATAGTACTAGGAGCCCTGACAGTGTCATACACTATGTATTATAGATATATATAGTCCTAGGAGTCCTGACAGTGTCATACACTATGTATTATATATATAGTCCTAGGAGCCCTGACAGTGCCATACACTATGTATTATAGATATATATAGTCCTAGGAGCCCTGACAGTGTCATACACTATGTATTATAGATATATATAGTCCTAGGAGCCCTGACAGTGTCATACACTATGTATTATAGATATATATAGTCCTAGGAGCCCTGATAGTGTCATACACTATGTATTATAGATATATATAGTCCTAGGAGCCCTGACAGTGTCATACACTATGTATTATAGATATATATAGTCCTAGGAGCCCTGACAGTGTCATACACTATGTATTATAGATATATATAGTCCTAGGAGCCCTGACAGTGCCATACACTATGTATTATAGATATATATAGTCCTAGGAGCCCTGACAGTGTCATACACTATGTATTATAGATATATATAGTCCTAGGAGCCCTGACAGTGTCATACACTATGTATTATAGATATATATAGTCCTAGGAGCCCTGATAGTGTCATACACTATGTATTATAGATATATATAGTCCTAGGAGCCCTGACAGTATCATACACTATGTATTATAGATATATATAGTCCTAGGAGCCCTGACAGTGTCATACACTATGTATTATAGATATATATAGTCCTAGGAGTCCTAACAGTGTCATACACTATGTATTATAGATATATATAGTCCTAGGAGCCCTGACAGTGTCATACACTATGTATTATAGATATATATATAGTCCTAGGAGCCCTGACAGTGTCATACACTATGTATTATAGATATATATAGTCCTAGGAGCCCTGACAGTGTCATACACTATGTATTATAGATATATATATAGTCCTGGGAGTCCTGACAGTGTCATACACTATGTATTATAGATATATATAGTCCTAGGAGCCCTGACAGTGTCATACACTATGTATTATAGATATATATAGTCCTAGGAGTCCTGACAGTGTCAAACACTATGTACTATAGATATATATAGTCATAGGAGCCCTGACAGTGTCATACACTATGTATTATAGATATATATAGTCCTAGGAGCCCTGACAGTGTCATACACTATGTATTATAGATATATATAGTCCTAGGAGCCCTGACAGTGTCATACACTATGTATTATAGATATATATATAGTCCTGGGAGTCCTGACAGTGTCATACACTATGTATTATAGATATATATAGTCCTAGGAGCCCTGACAGTGTCATACACTATGTATTATAGATATATATAGTCCTAGGAGTCCTGACAGTGTCAAACACTATGTACTATAGATATATATAGTCATAGGAGCCCTGACAGTGTCATACACTATGTATTATAGATATATATAGTCCTAGGAGTCCTGACAGTGTCATACACTATGTATTATAGATATATATAGTCCTACTAGCCCTGACAGTGTCATACACTATGTATTATAGATATATATAGTCCTAGGAGTCCTGACAGTGTCATACACTATGTATTATAGATATATATAGTCCTAGGAGTCCTGACAGTGTCATACACTATGTATTATAGATATATATAGTCCTACTAGCCCTGACAGTGTCATACACTATGTATTATAGATATATATAGTCCTAGGAGTCCTGACAGTGTCATACACTATGTATTATAGATATATATAGTCCTAGGAGCCCTGACAGTGTCATACACTATGTATTATAGATATATATAGTCCTAGGAGCCCTGACAGTGTCATACACTATGTATTATAGTTTTATATAGTCCTAGGAGCCCTGACAGTGTCATACACTATGTATTATAGATATATATAGTCCTAGGAGTCCTGACAGTGTCATACACTATGTATTATAGATATATATAGTCCTAGGAGTCCTGACAGTGTCATACACTATGTATTATAGATATATATAGTCCTAGGAGTCCTGACAGTGTCATACACTATGTATTATAGATATATATAGTCCTAGGAGCCCTGACAGTGTCATACACTATGTATTATAGATATATATAGTCCTAGGAGCCCTGACAGTGTCATACACTATGTATTATAGATATATATAGTCCTAGGAGCCCTGACAGTGTCATACACTATGTATTATAGATATATATAGTCCTAGGAGCCCTGACAGTGTCATACACTATGTATTATAGATATATATAGTCCTAGGAGCCCTGACAGTGTCATACACTATGTATTATAGATATATATAGTTCTAGGAGCCCTGACAGTGTCATACACTATGTATTATAGATATATATATATATAGTCCTAGGAGCCCTGACAGTGTCATACACTATGTATTATAGATATATATAGTCCTAGGAGCCCTGACAGTGTCATACACTATGTATTATAGATATATATAGTCCTAGGAGCCCTGACAGTGTCATACACTATGTATTATAGATATATATATATATAGTCCTAGGAGTCCTGACAGTGTCATACACTATGTATTATAGATATATATATAGTCCTAGGAGTCCTGACAGTGTCACACACTATGTATTATAGATATATATATTCCTAGGAGTCCTGACAGTGTCATACACTATGTATTATAAATATATATATAGTACTAGGAGCCCTGACAGTGTCATACACTATGTATTATAGATATATATAGTCCTAGGAGTCCTGACAGTGTCATACACTATGTATTATATATATAGTCCTAGGAGCCCTGACAGTGTCATACACTATGTATTATAGATATATATAGTCCTAGGAGCCCTGATAGTGTCATACACTATGTATTATAGATATATATAGTCCTAGGAGCCCTGACAGTATCATACACTATGTATTATAGATATATATAGTCCTAGGAGCCCTGACAGTGTCATACACTATGTATTATAGATATATATAGTCCTAGGAGCCCTGACAGTGTCATACACTATGTATTATAGATATATATATAGTCCTGGGAGTCCTGACAGTGTCATACACT
This sequence comes from Leptodactylus fuscus, assembly GCF_031893055.1. Taxonomy (NCBI): domain Eukaryota; kingdom Metazoa; phylum Chordata; class Amphibia; order Anura; family Leptodactylidae; genus Leptodactylus; species Leptodactylus fuscus. The sequence continues at coordinate 171,696 of NC_134267.1, forward strand.
ATGTATTATAGATATATATAGTCCTAGGAGCCCTGACAGTGTCATACACTATGTATTATAGATATATATAGTCCTAGGAGTCCTGACAGTGTCAAACACTATGTACTATAGATATATATAGTCATAGGAGCCCTGACAGTGTCATACACTATGTATTATAGATATATATAGTCCTAGGAGTCCTGACAGTGTCATACACTATGTATTATATATATAGTCCTAGGAGCCCTGACAGTGTCATACACTATGTATTATAGATATATATAGTCCTACTAGCCCTGACAGTGTCATACACTATGTATTATAGATATATATAGTCCTAGGAGTCCTGACAGTGTCATACACTATGTATTATAGATATATATAGTCCTAGGAGTCCTGACAGTGTCATACACTATGTATTATAGATATATATAGTCCTAGTAGCCCTGACAGTGTCATACACTATGTATTATAGATATATATAGTCCTACTAGCCCTGACAGTGTCATACACTATGTATTATAGATATATATAGTCCTAGGAGTCCTGACAGTGTCATACACTATGTATTATAGATATATATAGTCCTAGGAGTCCTGACAGTGTCATACAATATGTATTATATATATAGTCCTAGGAGCCCTGACAGTGTCATACACTATGTATTATAGATATATATAGTCCTAGGAGTCCTGACAGTGTCATACACTATGTATTATAGATATATATAGTCCTAGGAGTCCTGACAGTGTCATACACTATGTATTATAGATATATATAGTCCTAGGAGTCCTGACAGTGTCATACACTATGTATTATAGATATATATAGTCCTAGGAGCCCTGACAGTGTCATACACTTTGTATTATAGATATATATAGTCCTAGGAGCCCTGACAGTGTCATACACTATGTATTATAGATATATATAGTCCTAGGAGCCCTGACAGTGTCATACACTATGTATTATAGATATATATAGTCCTAGGAGCCCTGACAGTGTCATACACTATGTATTATAGATATATATAGTCCTAGGAGCCCTGACAGTGTCATACACTATGTATTATAGATATATATAGTCCTAGGAGCCCTGACAGTGTCATACACTATGTATTATAGATATATATATATAGTCCTAGGAGCCCTTACAGTGTCATACACTATGTATTATAGATATATATAGTCCTAGGAGCCCTGACAGTGTCATACACTATGTATTATAGATATATATAGTCCTAGGAGCCCTGACAGTGTCATACACTATGTATTATAGATATATATAGTCCTAGGAGCCCTGACAGTGTCATACACTATGTATTATAGATATATATAGTCCTAGGAGCCCTGACAGTGTCATACACTATGTATTATAGATATATATAGTCCTAGGAGCCCTGACAGTGTCATACACTATGTATTATAGATATATATAGTCCTAGGAGCCCTGACAGTGTCATACACTATGTATTATAGATATATATAGTCCTAGGAGCCCTGACAGTGTCATACACTATGTATTATAGATATATATAGTCCTAGGAGCCCTGACAGTGTCATACACTATGTATTATAGATATATATAGTCCTAGGAGCCCTGACAGTGTCATACACTATGTATTATAGATATATATATATAGTCCTAGGAGCCCTGACAGTGTCATACACTATGTATTATAGATATATATAGTCCTAGGAGCCCTGACAGTGTCATACACTATGTATTATAGATATATATAGTCCTAGGAGCCCTGACAGTGTCATACACTGTGTATTTTGGGCTCCCCCATTAGTGTTACCTTTACTTGAATCGTCTATAGTGCGCCCTATTTTGTAAAGAAGAATGGGCAACAATCTCAGTACAATGTTAGTAGAGACAGACCCCAAAAGACTTGCTGCTGTCATTGGCTCTACAAAGTACTGATATTGGGGGGCTGTAGATTTTTGCATGTCACATTTTCAGATTTTTTTAGTAAAATATGGGAAACCATGGATCATTTTTTTTCCACTTCACAATTATCGGCTACTTTGTGTTGGTTATCACTGAAAATCTCAATAAAATCCATTTAAGTTTGTGGTTGTGGCAAAATGGGAAAAAGTTGAAGGGGTGTGAATATTATTGCAAGCCACTGCACCTAATCAGGGTGTTCATAAATCCACATGGTCGCTGCAGAAACAAACCCATATAGATGAATAAAACTGCTGTTTACTTCTAATCATTTCTACCATTAATCTGCTGCATGATCATACTTTGTATAAGGCTGCTTTCACGGACAGTAATGCTCCGCTCATTCTGACACGTAAACACGTGTCAGAGTGAGCGCTGTAAAACAGAATCCCATAGACTTCAATGGGTGCCGACTTATGCATGTATCACATTGAAAGCAATAGATAAAAAAGCCTCCCATTGAGTTCAATGTGTAGCCCGCATAAGACCAAACCCATTGAAGTCAATGGGATTCTGTTTTACAGCGCTCACTGTGACACGTGTTTACATGTCAGAATGAGCGGACCGTTACACTGTGTGAAAGCAGCCTAAAGCTGTATAAGCCCAGAGGATACGGGGTTATAGGACTGTATGTACCGTGCAGGGGGATAATCATTCTTTATGTATATTGTGGATAAGAGGGACGTACCATTGTAATTATAAGAGGTATTCAGGCTAAAGCCTCACGTAGGGTCCGGCCACGGAAAAGTGATGTGGAAAAACCCGAGGTGGAAATGAAACGTGGTTTTTCCTGCAGCGTTTTTCACCGAGTCCATAGAGTTTTCCTTTGCTGACTCTCCGCTTCAGTTATAGGGAACCCGCTGGCGTTTCTGTATAATTCACATGCTGCGATTTTCAGAAATGCAATGGTTTGGGATATGGCAGCATTTTCGCTGCACATATTTTTCTGCAATGAAATGATGGGATTCGTCAGATGGATAAACTTTGGAGCTGTGTGTAAAACCTCATAGACCTCGCAACGCCGGCGCTCAGCTCCAGACTGCATAATATTCTTCACATCATTGTTGTTTCATGAAAGATACAGGTAATACCTAAAGCGGACGTGTCCTCCGAGTGACACAATAACCAAAACCCAAAGCGGACGTGTCCTCCGAGTGACACAACAACCAAAACCTAAAGCGGACGTGTCCTCCGAGTGACACAACAACCAAAACCTAAAGCGGACGTGTCCTCCGAGTGACACAACAACCAAAACCTAAAGTGGACGTGTCCTCCGAGTGACACAACAACCAAAACCCAAAGCGGACGTGTCCTCCGAGTGACACAATAACCAAAACCTAAAGCGGACGTGTCCTCCGAGTGACACAACAACCAAAACCTAAAGCGGACGTGTCCTCCGAGTGACACAACAACCAAAACCTAAAGCGGACGTGTCCTCCGAGTGACACAACAACCAAAACCTAAAGCGGACATGTCTTCCGAGTGACACAATAACCAAAACCTAAAGCGGACGTGTCCTCCGAGTGACACAACAACCAAAACCTAAAGCGGACGTGTCCTCCGAGTGACACAACAACCAAAACCTAAAGCGGACGTGTCCTCCGAGTGACACAATAACCAAAACCTAAAGCGGACGTGTCCTCCGAGTGACACAACAACCAAAACCCAAAGCGGACGTGTCCTCCGAGTGACACAATAACCAAAACCTAAAGCGGACGTGTCCTCCGAGTGACACAACAACCAAAACCTAAAGCGGACGTGTCCTCCGAGTGACACAACAACCAAAACCTAAAGCGGACGTGTCCTCCGAGTGACACAATAACCAAAACCTAAAGCGGACGTGTCCTCCGAGTGACACAACAACCAAAACCCAAAGCGGACGTGTCCTCCGAGTGACACAACAACCAAATTCTAAAGCGGACGTGTCCTCCGAGTGACACAACAACCAAAACCTAAAGCGGACGTGTCCTCCGAGTGACACAACAACCAAAACCCAAAGCGGACGTGTCCTCCGAGTGACACAATAACCAAAACCTAAAGCGGACGTGTCCTCCGAGTGACACAACAACCAAAACCTAAAGCGGACGTGTCCTCCGAGTGACACAACAACCAAAACCTAAAGCGGACGTGTCCTCCGAGTGACACAATAACCAAAACCTAAAGCGGACGTGTCCTCCGAGTGACACAACAACCAAAACCTAAAGCGGACGGGTCCTCCGAGTGACACAACAACCAAAACCTAAAGCGGACGTGTCCTCCGAGTGACACAATAACCAAAACCTAAAGCGGACGTGTCCTCCGAGTGACACAACAACCAAAACCTAAAGCGGACGTGTCCTCCGAGTGACACAACAACCAAAACCTAAAGCGGACGTGTCCTCCGAGTGACACAATAACCAAAACCTAAAGCGGACGTGTCCTCCGAGTGACACAACAACCAAAACCTAAAGCGGACGGGTCCTCCGAGTGACACAACAACCAAAACCTAAAGCGGACGTGTCCTCCGAGTGACACAATAACCAAAACCTAAAGCGGACGTGTCCTCCGAGTGACACAACAACCAAAACCTAAAGCGGACGGGTCCTCCGAGTGACACAATAACCAAAACACAACCCCCCAACAACGCTGACGATCAGAAAGCACAAAATGGTTCGCTTGCACCGTCTCCCCTCCCCCACACCTGGAACGTTTTACATTTGCAGGTGGAATCTAAGCTGGAACTTTTAAGAGATTCCTTATTCACTTTAAGGCTCCACGTCCCCGTAGTCATGTGTGTAACATATGGGATAGCGCATGGAGATAGATCACGTTTGTCATGTGTTTGTCCAGTAAAGCAGATCTGAACTCTTATTCTATTCTGCGCCTTGGCAATGATATTTTGTTTGTTAAATAATTGTTATCTGCAATGTCATTTCTACTGCTCGGGCTATTATCGCATCTTGTATGGGAGATATCCAGTCTGGTCCAAATATCGGCCAAACCCAGACAGGAGACCTGGACTCCGAAATGTCCCTTAGAGAGTCCCTGCCTGCTCTGATGTCTTGTATATACACAGTATGGGACAGAACTGCCACCATCCTAGAATTTCTGGACCTCCCATGTGTATGAGGCCTTAGGGTTAAGCTTTATTTCCTATATACATTCAGTATCAATTCAATGTGACTTTCCCTGCGGGCGTGCGGGCGCCTATAGGAACCTTATACAAATCTCTGCTGGTGCTGTGAGGGAGACGCCGGTGTGCGGCCACATATGTACTGGTCAGGGGACTATAGGACTATACACTTTCCCTATCTTAGGGCCCTCCCTGGTTTAGGGGACCACTTGAGAAATTCACCTGTTCTTCAGTGGTCCAGTCCAAGCCAGGGGATGAAGAATCAGTGGATCTGCCCTAGAAATATGAAGAGCAGGGACCAGGTATCAAATATACATTTATTGGGACATTTTTATTAACTTGGGGGTCACTTTAAGGGGAACGTGTCTTCAGAAAATTGTTTAAATCAAATATTTTTGTATTTTAAGATTTTTTTTACAAATTTTGCTGATGTTGTTTTAAATTTCCATAACACTCCTAAAACTTTTGCAATTCCAGCTCTTACCACTAAACCTAAACTAGTCTGTAAGGAATAGATCAGCCGTGACCATCACCTATTGTGACCGGCAGATTCTGCGTCTTATCTACATATACATGATAGCCGTGATCATCAGATAAATGAGACGACTGCCGCAAAGAAATCTCCTAGAAAAAAAGAAAGTGGCAGCATATTATTTATATATATATATATATATATATATATATTTTTTTTTAAATAGGTAATTTTTAGACTACTGACTACTGACTTAGAGACTCTCGCACACCAGTGTCTTCTGTATTCACTGCGCAATGAATGTGTCAGTGGCCATGTTACTAATTTCCATTTATTCAGTTTTGGAACAATTAGGAATATTGGGGTTGAACCTGGCGGGGAATGAAGGGGTTCGCCCATCTCTAGTCATATCTGGTGATACTGTCCCTTTAAGTATCTTACGCAATGGAGACTTGCCAAAGGGTTAATGCCCTGGGGGAGGGGCTACCGTGACCCGGACTAATGACATTCAGATTGCCGAACACATTTTACCACCTCTCGCTTTACAACAATTGTAACTTGCAGTTTTTAGGTTTTATTTTCTTCCCTCCGTAAAAGTTTAAAATAACAGAGAAAATATGTTTTCAATTCCATTAAAGAGAGATTATTTTCTGAGGCTGATTACGGTATAAACTCCGCCAATCAGCGCTGATTTGTTTAGAAGCCTTGTTGGCAGCGTCTGCCGGAGCGCGGCGTTACAGGGATCGGGTGTTTTTCACTGTTTGCCTACAATTCACTCCTGGAATTGATCTCTGCTGCTTTTTTGGGCATCAGACGGGGGCTGACAAGTGCGTCTCTGAAGTCATGTGATCGTCTTATGAGCGATGTATCTGCATTGACCTGTGGCCCCATGTGGGTGCGGATACTCACAAGGATCTGAGCACCAACAGACACAACAATTATCTTTGTGCTACAAACACATAAAGATGTTCTGATTGGACCAATATCCCCATGGAACAATTTCCTCAGTCCTTGTTCCACCTTATAGAGGACCTTTCACCACCTCCTACACGTCCAGCTCTTTGCCTCATTTAATAGCTGCTTTTTGACTCATTCCGGCACAGTTGGAATTTTCTCTCTAGCCCCCACCATTCCCGAGCAATCGCTGCTGTTATTGTTGGTGCCTGATGTGCTATTTAGTCTCTGTACTGTCAGAAGGGCGGGGTCAGGTAGGAGCAGACAAGGGGGTGGGATTCTGAGCTCTGACACTGACTGCCTCCGATTGGAGCTCTGAATCACACCCCCTGACTGACCCCGCCCACCTGACATTACAGAGAACAAATAGCACATCAGGCACCAAAACTACCTGCACTTCTTACTCAGGAATGGTGGGGCTAGAGAGAAAATTCCATTTGTACTGAAAACAGTGAAGCAGAGACTATTAACAGACAAGAATTGGTGGAGGTGGTGAAAGGTCATCTTTAAGAGAAGAGTCCAGAGAAGCAACACCAAGACAATTAGAGGAATGGCTGGAATGGACGACAAAGACAGATTCACACATTTGGGGTTATTCAGTTTAGAAAAAAATATGTGAATATCTGATTGGTGAAAGGACAACATACGGTCCCTGCATGTATCAGCTAGTCAAGGCCAGACAGTCCATGTAGAGTGCACGGCTCTGGAAGAAGAAACCTCCGTGTCCGGAATAGTGGCCTGGGGGTGCAACTGAAGTTCAGCTCTAGAGATGAGCGAATTGATAGTCGATCGAATATCAGGCCGTTCGAGGTGTTCGATTCCAATTGAATACCAGGCAGTAAACGCAGTAAAAATTTGTGTCCCCTCCCACCTTCCCTGGCGCTTTTTTTGCACCAATAACTGTGCAGTGGAGGTGGGACAGGAACTATGACAACGGAGGCAATGAAAAAAAATTGGAAAAAGTAATTGGCTGCCAAAATCAGGTGACCTCCAATTTATACAAATTGTGGATTTCAGATCTGGGTCATATGAGACTGTGACTATGTGACTGTGAGACAGGGATAGCTGTACAGGCAGGTTAGCTAGGGGTTACCTTTATTTAGGTGGGAATGTTACTCACACAGCTCTTTGGGGCTCTATCTGGTCGGGATCCCTGGCAGCTTGTGATATGCGGGAACTGACTTTTTCCCATAGGAATGCATTGACCAGCGTTGATTGGCCAGTGTACAGCATTCGGCCAATCAACGCTGGTTCTGCCGGAGGAGGTGGAGTCTAAGATCGGTCCACAGCAGTTTCCATTGTGGTCCGATCTCAGATGTAGCAGAGCTGACTGTGCACTGAACCCTGCTACATCTGAGATGCAGCAGAGCTGACTGTAAACTGAACCCTGCTACATCTGAGCCTCTGTCAGAACCAGCGTTGATTGGCCGAATGCTGTTCTCTGTATGGCATTCAGCCAATCAACGCTGGTCAATGCATTCCTATGGGAAAAAGTCAGCTCGTGCATATCACAAGCTGAAAGGGATCCCGACAAGATAGTGGTGTAATCCAGTGACTTGGGCCTGTTAGATGCCCCCAGACATGCTCCCCCTGCTGTCCCAGTTACATTGCAGAGGTGTCGGCATCATTTCCGGGGGTGTCATAGTGGACTTGGTGACTCTCCTGAGGTGAATGGTGGGATCCCCTGACACGAAGCATTTTCTCCCATAGACTATAATGGGGTTCCATATTCGTTTGAATAGTCCAATATTGAGCGGCTATTTGAAACGAATAACGAACATCGAATATTTCACTGTTCGCTCATCTCTATTCAGTTCCCATTCTCAACAAAGCTGCAGTAGCACTGCGGGGCCCCTATGCAGAACATGGAAATAATTGTTCCTGGCTCTGGCACTGTATAGAAAAGAGCCCCTTCCCGAACAGCTGATCTACATGACAGCCCTGCTGATCACTCATTAGGCCATCCTGCACAACCCCTTTAACTTTAAATCTAGGCCATATATACTATGAAGGTGCAACGTGCAGATGGTGTGAGATATAAGGTTAGGGTGCCACCATAGGTTCATGCTGAGATTATGATATAATCAAACAGAAGGACCCTTATAGTTATTGCTATAGGACTCCAGTATTTATTATATCTCTCTATTATTTAATGAAGTTATCAAAAACAGACACGAAATGATACGGCGACCAATCATATCAAGCTGAGCTCAGGTAATAAGAGTCCTAAAACATCAAAGAGATTTTCTGCGACCTTAAAGGGGTTGTCTGGTGGTTGATGACTAATGACTTATGCACAGGATAGTTCATCAATAACAGATCCTTTGGGGTCCAACACCCATCAGTTGATCCAGTTGATCCATCTACCTTTGGCATTGAAAGCTGCTGCACTGGAAGGAACCGGGAAGCAGCTCGGATCCATTGCAGAGCTTACATAGCACATCAGGCACCAAAACTCACTGCACTACTAGCTCAGGAATGGTGGGGGCTGGAGAGAATATTCCAACTGTGCTGGAATCAGTGGAGCGAGGCCTATTAATAGATCCTAAGACCTAGAATGAGTGGAGGTGGTGAAAGGTCTTTGCTGTATGTACGTTCCATTGCAGGTTCTTTCAGGTTTGTGTAAGTTATATTTAATAGCCTTTAATGTGCGCTGCTTGCTGGCTTTCCCTTTAATGCGGTCTCAGATGGATTCTCCATGGTTTTCCCATTAGCACTTTGTTATATTTGTCGTTGTAACATCAGTGTAAATGCTACATCTCCGCGTTCCGATAACACCGCTCTTACGATGCTCAGGAGAATGTTAAACTTTGAATAGGCAGAAAGTTTTCCTTTTCTCCAGTTACTCGGTTACATTTACAGTCCTTGGTGTCTACTAGTCGTTTGCATTGCAAGCAAAAGGAATAGACACAAACACCTGGGACCGAATCTCTAGAAAGGAAACGTTCCATTGTCCTATCAGTCTAAATGTCATTTCACTCCGATATATGTTTACTCCTGCTGAGTCGGCCGCAATCCTCTCCCGCCTCCACTTCTAATTAGCTCCATCTTTACGGTTTTCTAAATATCCCTTCATTCCTGACAAAGTTCTTCTTCTTCTCTTTTTTAACTATTTTTTGAAACAAAACATTTGTATAAATGGAAATCTCTGCGCGGAAGATAATCTTTGTATAATATCCTCTAGAAAAGCAATGCAAAAAATGATATGTTATGGCGAGGGATTCGCAACGAGCCTGGTTCATTACAAATGTTCCCCGAAAACTTCAGGTTTGTCTGGACAGAGCCCAGGAGAGGTGAGTAGGGTCTTATTCACCAGTCATGTTCTGGACATAATTGATGGTGCTTCAAATAATCGGTTCATTTCTGTATTTCATGGCCAGCTTGCTTGCTTTCTGTTTTTCCGTTTCTGATCGCCAAGTGTCGTCCGTTTTTTATTAGTTTTTAACTATAAGTAAAAAGAAAAGATGAATTTCTTTGGTCTTTCTTTTTTGACCCAACCCACTGATCTAGTTTTAATGGACATAAATCCATTTCACATCCAATAAAATCCATTGAGGGGCAGCACGGTGGCTCAGTGGTTAGCACTGCAGCCTTGCAGCACTGGAGTCCTGGGTTCAAATCCCACCAGAAACAACATCTGCAAGGAGTTTGTATGTTCTCCCCGTGTTTGCCTGGATTTCCTCCCATTCTACAAAGACAGACTGATGGTGGGAAATGTACATTGTGATCCCTATATCATATATCCCTGTATCATATATCACTATATCGTATATCACATATCCCTATAGGGGGCTCATAATCTACATAAAAATAAAGGATCCATTAGTTTCTATTGAATCCGAGTCTGAAAATAGACAGGGACAGAGTACGAGCCCTCGTATAAGCGAAACATCAATCACTACAATAAATCACATCGGCAGCTCCAACATCTGTAATTAAAGGAACATCAAAGTAAATTGTTTAATATTTGCTAATTTACATAACGTCGTCATATTCCGCAACGTTTTTACAGTGTTAACACCAATGACACTTGTTATACTTGTACTTGTCAACATTTAGCCCAAGACTTCAGAGAGCCCGGTGACGCATACATTTCATGGTAAGGCCATGCCACCCATGGGAGCAGCCATGTCTTTTTTCGGCATGGTCATAGCTCCCATTGACACGCCCCTATTGCGTGATGCGCTGGACACGCCCCCTTTTTTCACATGACCGGCACATAAAGTGGCCAAATGACATATAAAGTGAATGTTAGCCCAGCGACACAGGAGATTCGCCACCTCCAGCAGTTCTCTGTAATTTTGGGGAAGGTTGGCAGGTACGATCCTGCTCCGCTTCCTCAAGCTTCGCACACGGTATTATACAGTGCACCGGATTTAAAGAGGACCTTTCATGTCGCCAGGCACACGCGGTTTTATATACTGCCAGAAAGCCAACAGTGTGATGAATTCAGCGCACAGTCGACTTTCCCGTTATGTGGGTAAGAGATATTGGAGCCATTACCAATGTCCCCCCCCTCCTGACAGTATTCGCCCATAACTCTGTACTGTCAGGGGGTTGTTTCTTACCCCCCAGTGATGACACTAAGCTGTGAAGACACCCACCCCCAGTGGTCATCTATGGACGAGTACAGTCATGGGGGGAGGGGTGTTTCTCACCGCCCAACTAGACTGTCAGGAACGCCCTTCTGATAGTGGGAAGAGACTGGTAACGGTGCCGATATCTCTTGCCCTGGGGCACATAACGGGAAAGCCGACTTTCTAGTGGTATGTAAAACCGCATGTGCCGAGGACATGAAAGATCCTCGTTAATCTGAGTGTTCCATTAATGAGACCAAACCATTCCCTTAGTCTAAGGCCTTACACTGCATTTTACAACCGCAAACGGAATAAGATTTCGGTAATCTCATCCACACACTTTGCGGAAGGAAAGCTGCGGAAAAGTTTCATTCTCACAAACGCAGCATTAACTAAACGAATGACGTATTTATTTTCTGCAGCATTTTTCGCTGCGTTTCGCTACGCGGAGCCCTAGTCTTACACTATGTTCACTGTCAGAATGTAGATATTGGGGCGCTATCAAAGGAGCGTTTCAGAGTGGCCGGGCAGCACAGGAGAAACCTGGCGGATTGCTTAATAACTAAGGACATAAACCAAATGGACACAAATGGCGCAGAAATAAAAGCGTAAGCAGAGTCTGGCGTTAATGCCGCAGCGCAGTGTTTGGACTCCATCCCTATTTCTAGTATCATCTGTATATGATCTCATTATAGCGAGAGCTTTCCATAATCAGAGGACGCAATGGAAGGTTAATGAGTACCATGATACTGTCCCTGGCGTTTCATCCCTACAATGGCGCTTGCATTGATGCGTTTACTGCAGTGACTATATCTACACTATATGGGCTCATGTAAATTAGGGAGGCTACTGCCGTTCATTAATAAAGCTGCTTTGTACAATAATTGCAGGAGACGTCCATGTGAATCTCATCAAATCCTCCCAGTCCCATAAACATGCCCATTACTCACTAGGAAATCATTGGATCATGCCAGTAAACGCATTCGCTGATCGGAATCCATGTTATATACAGAGCACAGTCTAACTCCTTCATGGACATGGGACCGTTCCAGCTTCAATCCTCATATTAATATTTCATTTTTATTTCTTATACTGCGAGACCCAAGAATTCCAGTGTTTATGTATTTTACCGTTTTATTTCCATTTGGCCTTGGTTACTGCGCCTTGGATCTCAGCATTTCGCCAAATATGAGGAGACTGGTCTTATAGCAAGCAATAAAGCGGAGGTGAAGATCTCCCAGCCATCCCGAGACAGTGGGGATGAGAAGCCGCAAGACACTTGGATTCCTGAGGCTGCTGGGTCAGCATAGTCCTGGAATGATATGAAGCGTGTCTGCTCAGAGAGACAATATAGAGAGTAATAGTAGAGATCCAATATGGTGGGAAGTGTAGCGGGGGAACAGATCTCAGAACATTGTGGAGATTTCAGGTTTAGGCTGTCTTTATGGTTCTTTGTGCAACTTTTGTCCTATGATAGAAACAGGGTAGCGACATTTAACTGTTTCTTGGCTTCCTTTTTGTTACATTTTAGGGCACAAGGTTCCATTCTGCTATGTTACTGCTTCATGGATAAATGAGCTGCCAAGCCAATAACAAGGGGCTTTATGCTTAACTTCATCCAGAATCCAAAATCACAGGATCCCCACAGCTTCCACTTTTTGTGCGGGACTGGGTAGAAGGAGACTTTAGCTATAAGGGAGGTTGTTGCTGCCGCCATCTTGGAGGACTAAGCCCAGATCTTCTGTGGCTGTTGGTCGTTCAATCCTTCTCTCTCTTCATGTCATCCCAGACAGACTGAATGGTGCTGAGATCAGGGCGATATCTGTGGGGGCGGGGTCATCACTTCCAGGCTCCTCCTCCAAAGAGCAAAGGTTACACCAAATACTGATGGGATTTACATTTCTCTTTTCTTCATTCATTTCATTTTGTTAATTGCCAAAAATAAACCATTAGCGCTGACCGAGGACCACTTGGCAAATCTGAGTTTTAAAGTTTTTACTCTTTTCTAAAATACATAGAAGATTATTACAATACAATCATCACATTTGACTTATTGTATTATTAGATTAGTGTATAGTGTATATATATATATATATATATATATATATATATATATAGTGTATAGTGTGTATATATAGTGTATAGTGTATAGCTCTGCCTATCCGGGCGCCTTATGGGACAGCGACTGTAATAAATAGATTTGTAGTATAACACAGGGTTATGGGGCTGAGTAAAGAGGCTTCCAGAAGTCTTACAAGTGTTACTTACCTCCAAGTACAAGCTCCTCCTAGCACACAGCGTTGTAATGTCTTCTATACTGCAGGACTTCATATCTCTAACTGTAGGGAGAAAATAACCAAGATGTTTTTGTTCATGTAAACTGTAGATTCACCTAAAACTCACAATTCAGTGTCTATTCCCAATAACTAAGTGGCATGTCTTATTGCCCTAACATTTTCTTAAAGGGATTGTCCACTTAGAGATCAATATTGAAGTCAATGTTATTGTTTGTGTGATAAGAAGTTACACAATTTTCCAACGTAGTTTCTGCATCAATTCTTTAAAAATTTCTATTGTTGTCTAAAGTTGTCAATTGTTCTGCTTATTCTAGTGTATAAATATCAGACGGTCATATGATATATACAGTCCATGGTCATATGATGGACACACAGCTCGTTATAGTCACAGCACATGAATCAGACATCTGCATGGTAACGAGCGGTAAACCTGTGTGTCCATCACATGACCCTGGACTGTATATCACATGACCCTGGACCGTATATCACATGACCCTGGACTGTATATCACATGACCCTGGACTGTATATCACATGACCATGGACTGTATATCACATGACCATAGACTGTATATCACATGACCCTGGACTGTATATCACATGACCCTGGACTGTATATCACATGACCATAGACTATATCACATGACCATGGACTGTATATCACATGACCCTGGACTGTATATCACATGACCATAGACTATATCACATGACCCTGGACTGTATATCACATGACCATAGACTATATCACATGACCCTGGACTGTATATCACATGACCCTGGACCGTATATCACATGACCCTGGACTGTATATCACATGACCCTGGACCGTATATCACATGACCCTGGACTGTATATCACATGACCCTGGACCGTATATCACATGACCCTGGACTGTATATCACATGACCCTGGACTGTATATCACATGACCCTGGACTGTATATCACATGACCATAGACTATATCACATGACCATGGACTGTATATCACATGACCATAGACTGTATATCACATGACCATGGACTGTATATCACATGACCCTGGACTGTACATCACATGACCATAGACTGTATATCACATGACCATAGACTGTATATCACATGACCATATACTATATCACATGACCATGGACTGTATATCACATGACCCTGGACTGTACATCACATGACCATAGACTGTATATCACATGACCATAGACTGTATATCACATGACCATATACTATATCACATGACCATGGACTGTATATCACATGACCCTGGACTGTATATCACATGACCATAGACTGTATATCACATGACCCTGGACTGTACATCACATGACCATAGACTGTATATCACATGACCATAGACTGTATATCACATGACCATGGACTGTATATCACATGACCCTGGACTGTACATCACATGACCATAGACTGTATATCACATGACCCTGGACTGTACATCACATGACCATAGACTGTATATCACATGACCCTGGACTGTACATCACATGACCATAGACTGTATATCACATGACCATAGACTGTATATCACATGACCATAGACTGTATATCACATGACCATAGACTGTATATCACATGACCATAGACTGTATATCACATGACCATAGACTATATCACATGACCCTGGACTGTACATCACATGACCATAGACTGTATATCACATGACCATAGACTATATCACATGACCATGGACTGTATATCACATGACCTTAGACTGATTTTTAACCCCTGGAAATAAGCAAAATTAATGACAGAAAGCAGAAAGTTAGGAAACCATAAGGCATTGATACATAAAGTATATTGGAACATGTTATAACTTTTTATTAAACAAACAAAACAAACAACCCCTTTAAAGATCCCTTCCAATGTAATATTGTAGCATGCGGCGTATGGATGATAGAATATTGATAGAATACCACGGAATCACTTTGTTTTGTAAACCTGCTCATCTTTTGACACTCACTTATCTGTATGCTAAAGCAAGATGGCATGGAACGGCGTTTCTGAACATGAGCAATTTTCAGACTGCTGAATCTGGAAGTTGAGTGGTAAGTTCCCATTATGGTCGAGTCTGTGGCGCAAATATCAGAAATTTCAGGAACTTTGACAACAGAGAAGAGTAGAACTAGTTGTTTAAATCTTAGACAGCACTGAGAGATAAATCCCAGACACCCAAACGCCTTCACCATTGACAGCCGGAAAGACAGATGGATTTGGGGCCCAAGTTATCAGCACAGAAAGTGACATAACAAATATACGCTCCACAGTCTGAAGAGTGTCCAAGCAAAAGTCAGCCAGAGAGGTAATGCCAAAGCCAAAATCAGGAGACAAGTGGTTTTCAGTAACAAGTCAAATATTAGAGCAGCCCAGCACAAAGGATCAGGATACGGAAGCCTCAGTAGGTACAACCAAATAGCAGGCACCTGGACGAGAAGGAAGAGGACTTAAATATTCCCCCCCTGAATTTCTATTTGTATCGGCATAGGAGAGGCCTGGAGACTTCACAGGTCGGCATCAAAACCTTAAAACAACAAGAGCTCAATTGAGAAGGGGCAACCTAGGCAGCATTTGAGTGCAAACAACTAGACCCTGTTTGGAGTATTAGGCTTCATATGAAGGTGTCACCGGTGATTCCTGCAGGCCTTGTATACGATCTTTCCTGCTATATACTGTACATACCTCAGATTTGAGCTGTAAGCCGGGTCCTCCCTCTTAGTTATAGATATTTTGAGAGCTACTGTAAAAAAGTGGGTGGTCCAGACGACATATGCTGTCCGCTGTCAGGAATCGCTCCTAGACTAGACAACCTCATTACTGGGGAAATGTTTTTTAAGTGTAACCAGAAAAGACCCCACAATCGACAATAAAAGCCGATAGGCCCAATGGACTCCACTTCTTTGTCTCTGGCTTGGCTTTAGTATCTGTTCGCATGAATTCTGTATTTGGCGTATTTGTGCACTGATGTGTATGAAGCTTTTTTTGTATTGTTGTGTCTTTGCCAGCTGTATTTTGCAGGCAGCCTCATCATGTTCCATTTGCACTTATTCATTCATTGAAATGGAACCTGATGCCACTTGCATGAGTGACCTACCCGCTACAGCTGTTCTGGTATGCAGCGCTGTGCGAAACTGGGATTTTGTTTAAATTTGAATGCCGAAAACCAGCAGGTGTAATGTGACACTCCAACCTCCAGTCTCTCCAGAAAACACACTGCTGGGCTGGAAATGGAAACGCCACGTCTGAGCCAAACGCTGAGATTTTCACATTTCTCTTTAAACTCTGCCCAATTGGCATCGCTGGGCGTTGAAAGATCACACAGAATACAAATATTTAAATTACCCGAGAGTGACAGAAAGTATGTTTGTAAGCTTGGCTCGCTGCTGCTGCGCGGCACGGAAATGGCATGCTGCAAGTACCGCGTACAACTTACATTATATACACTATACCAAGGGCGCAAAGACAATTTATATGTAGCGTTTGCCAAATTGTAACTTGGAGATGGTTTTAAAAAGTTCTATATGAAAATTTGTGCGATACTATAGCTAAAGTCACGAATAAAGACACACCTTCAATAGATGTCAACTGTGTGCTCATACATATTCCTCCATACCCTTCACACACATGCTCATACACATTCCTCCATACCCCTCCATGCATGCTCATACATATTCCTCCATACCCTTCACACACATGCTCATACATATACCTCCATACCCCTCACACACATGCTCATACATATTCCTCCATACCCCTCACACACATGCTCATACATATTCCTCCATACCCCTCACACACATGCTCATACATATTCCTCCATACCCCTCACACACATGCTCATACATATTCCTCCATACCCCTCCATGCATGCTCATACATATACCTCCATACCCCTCACACACATGCTCATACATATACCTCCATACCCCTCACACACATGCTCATACATATTCCTCCATACCCCTCCATGCATGCTCATACATATTCCTCCATACCCCTCCATGCATGCTCATACATATTCCTCCATACCCCTCACACACATGCTCATACATATTCCTCCATACCCCTCACACACATGCTCATACATATTCCTCCATACCCCTCCATGCATGCTCATACATATTCCTCCATACCCCTCCATGCATGCTCATACATATTCCTCCATACCCCTCCATGCATGCTCATACATATACCTCAGTACCCCTCACACACATGCTCATACATATTCCTCCATACCCCTCCATGCATGCTCATACATATTCCTCCATACCCCTCACACACATGCTCATACATATTCCTCCATACCCTTCACACACATGCTCATACATATTCCTCCATACCCTTCACACACATGCTCATACATATTCCTCCATACCTCTCACACACATGCTCATACATATTCCTCCATACCTCTCACACACATGCTCATACATATTCCTCCATACCCTTCACACACATGCTCATACATATTCCTCCATACCCCTCCATGCATGCTCATACATATACCTCAGTACCCCTCACACACATGCTCATACATATTCCTCCATACCCCTCCATGCATGCTCATACATATTCCTCCATACCCTTCACACACATGCTCATACATATTCCTCTGTACCCCTCCATGCATGCTCATACATATTCCTCCATACCCCTCCATGCATGCTCATACATATTCCTCCATACCCCTCCATGCATGCTCATACATATTCCTCCATACCCCTCCATGCATGCTCATACATATTCCTCCATACCCCTTACACACATGCTCATACATATGCCTCCATACCCCTCACTCACATGCTCATACATATTCCTCCATACCCCTCCATGCATGCTCATACATATTCCTCCATACCCCTCACACACATGCTCATACATATTCCTCCATACCCCTTACACACATGCTCATACATATTCCTCCGTACCCCTCACTCACATGCTCATACATATTCCTCCATACCCCTCCATGCATGCTCATACATATTCCTCCGTACCCCTCCATGCATGCTCATACATATTCCTCCATACCCTTCACACACATGCTCATACATATTCCTCCGTACCCCTCCATGCATGCTCATACATATTCCTCCATACCCCTCCATGCATGCTCATACATATTCCTCCATACCCCTCCATGCATGCTCATACATATTCCTCCATACCCCTCACTCACATGCTCATACATATTCCTCCATACCCCTCACACACATGCTCATACATATTCCTCCATACCCCTCCATGCATGCTCATACATATTCCTCCATACCCTTCACACACATGCTCATACATATTCCTCTGTACCCCTCCATGCATGCTCATACATATTCCTCCATACCCCTCACACACATGCTCATCCATGGCACACCAAGCTTAAAAACATTATGCCTCAACAAAAAAAGCAAAAAAAGTTTTATAAATGTATAAAACAATGTCCCACAGTATCTAATGTTGTTTGCTAAATCTGGCATTCTCGCCTGTTTCATGGATGTTTTTGTAGCGCCTGTCACATGACTGCATTAATATCCATTCACATGACAATTTTTTGAAGGTCCGTTCTAAGCCGCCACCTCCACCACAGAGTAGGAAACGTCAGCAGTCCTTGTGTATTATCTGAGTCACTACGGGTTAGGTCCCATTTAAGTGTAGGGGAGCTGATCTGCAGTACCTGGTCTGGCCACTACACTGAGAACGGCGCTGTCTGCTTCCTGCTCCATTCTCTGTGTATCATCTGCACTGAACAGTAGATTGATCTGATATGGATGACCTTTCCTTAGGATATGTTATTGATATTATTAGCCTGGAAATCTGCTTTAAAGCCGATAGGAAATGTGGAAGTGTCTTGTGCACTACAGGCCATGTGGTTATTTTCACGTTTAGTGCATTCCTTTTCAAAAATGCAACAAAAACTCAATGTGTGATTCTAGGCTAAAAGTAGATGAACGTGCAGCTGAAACGACCGGAGCCAATTTCATATTTCTTGGCAGAAGCGTCTTGGCATCCCTGCGCACATTTGTGTTGATGAACTCGGGGAGGTCCAGGTGTTCCATCCATAATGGAGGCGCAAGAGGAGTCATCGGAAAGCAGAACTATGTGTCTAAAGAAAGTGCAAGCTGCATAGAATACAATGAAGTATATCCATGAGATGTACAGAACTGTGCAAAACGGGTTGGCCGCTGTGGAAAGAATTCTGCAAAATAATCAGAAGGTGAAACATTTATTCTTCTTATTAACAAAATGAAACAAATGGAAAAAATAGAAATGTAAATCCCATCAATATTCGCTGTGACCTTTGTCCTTTGGAGGAGGAGCCTGGAAGTGATGACCCCGCCCCCACAGATATCGCCCTGATCTCATCATTGTCCAGTCTGTCTGGGGTGACATGAAGAGACAGACAGATTGGAGCAAATAACATCCATAGAAGATCTGGGCTTAGTCCTCCAAGATGGCGGCGGGAGCAACCTCCCTGCCCAGATCTGCCAAAAACTGTCTGCAAGTACTGAGAAGAAGGCAAAGGGCAAAGGTCACACCGAATATTGATGGGATTTACATCTCTCTTCTGTCCTTTTTTTTTTTTTTTACCTTGCAGCACTTTATCCACACCTGCCTGTGGTGTCTGGACATTGGTTTTATAGCTAAAGTCTCCTCCTGCCCAGTCCCGCGCCCCCATGTGAAGCCGTCAGGGTCATGTGATTTTGGATTCTGGACAGAGGTAACTTTTAAAGGGATCCTATCATACAAACCCTTTTTTTTCTGTGTAACACGTTGGAATATCCTTAAGAAAGGCTATACTTCTCCTACCTTTCGTTGTCTTCTCTGCACCGCCATTCTGTAGGAATCCCATATTTTCTCAGTACGTAAATGAGCTCTCTCGCAGCACTGGGGGCGGGCCCCAGGGCTCAAACAGCACTGGGGGCGGGCCTAATGCTGCGAGAGAACTCTCTCCAGCGCTGCCTCCATCTTCATCAGCAGCGTCCTCTTCCTGCCCAGTATTGTAAGCAGACATTTTCTCATGGCCTGTGGCCATGTGCTGCCCGAGGCCTAGAAGTTACAAGCCACTGCTGGAAGAAGAGGAGGAAGAGGATGCTGCTGATGAAGATGGAGGCGGCGCTGGAGAGAGTTCTCTCGCAGCATTAGGCCCGCCCCCAGTGCTGTTTGAGCCCTGGGGCCCGCCCCCAGTGCTGCGAGAGAGCTCATTTGCATACTGACAAGAACAGGGATTCCTACAGAACGGTGGCACGGAGAAGACAACGAAAGGTAGGAGAAGGATAGGCTTTCTTAAGGATATTCTGACATGTTACTCAGAAAAAAAAGTCTTTGTATGATAGGATCCCCTTAAGCTCCTTGTTCTAAGCTTGGCCTCATATCTTCCATGGCGGCCACACGGGGAGCGCTGGTCCTAGTACAGACCTTGGATAGCGTCTTCTATGTATTTTTGATGAGACTTTTTGTAAGTCTCTTGGCTTCCGCACTGTTCACACACATGATGTACAGAAGAAATAGGGTTGCTCTATAATCGGAGTATAGCAGAGCCTTCCATGAGACGGGAGCACGCGCTATTGTGTAGGACTGTGCTGACAACATGGAATTAATAATGGATGGATGTAAATATAGAACAGATTTGTATCCAGGTCTAAAAGGAAAAAATGGAGTTTTCATTTTTTTAAAGGTTGCCAATAAAGTTCCTTTAGCTGGAAATGCGATTGCTACGTGGACACCTGCCAAGTGAGAAGTAGACCATCAAGTTGCTAAGCTTGGCTCTGTAAGCAGCTGTTGCATGATAATGACTTTCAGGACGTCTTGGTCTAAACTGGAATTTAACCCTGTGACTCTGAGTTCAGTGAGGCTCATGTATCTGTCTATATCTGTCAGCCTTTGATGTAATTCAGAGCCATTCTGCATGTTCACTTCTGCTGAATTATTGCTACTGAATATTAAACCTGCACCGCTCATACCGTGCCTTATCTCTCCTACACTCTCCATGTGACCCATAAAGAATTCCAACATCTTATTATCTTTCCATAGATGTCTATTGTATTCCTAGTGTATCCTCTAAACTATGAGAACTGACTCTACACACAGACGTGAACTTCCTTTACCTCTCCCCACATATCTGAGCCACAAGATGATCAGCTTTTCAGAACAACAATATCTGAGATCTTCTGTCACAAGATAACTATTGTAGATGTCGGGTCATCCAGGGGTTGTCTTGTGAATTGCGGCTTGTCAAACATTTTGCAACATTGTATTGAAATTTATTTTACAAGAGCCCTTAAAGGGGCTTTCAGTTGTGAGCGAGTTGTTCCCTATTCTGACTGTACTTTGGTTATCCATTCAGAAGCAGGGACTAAACACCCCTGTTCTCCTGATGGGTGCTCGGCCCCTCTGATCTGCCAATGACCCCCTGCATATACACTTATTCCATGAATCCTATAACGTTCCCATGAGCCTTTTCACATTCTTCTTTGCAGAGCAGATCCTATAGGGTCATAGTCTGAGCTACAGACCTTCAGCTGTCATGGTAATATAATGGTCGATATTCGGCAACTTCTAGAGGTCACTGGATTGTTGCCCCAAGTCAGTAGATTAAACAGTTATCAAAAAATAAAATGCAAATTTCACCAAATTTGGTCATTATTCCCAAAATCGAATCTTCTATTTCCCTTGTCTTAGTATCAGTCTAGCAATCTCTCTATATAACACGGATGACGTCCGTGACGCCGATATTCTGGGGGCGGTACAATCACGGCTAAGCCAAGGTGATAACGTTTTTGTTATATTCTGACACCTTTACAAGAATTCAAAACATTCAAAAATATAAAACTTTCTTTGTGTGCCATAGTGTGACTGTGTGTGACCCCGTAACTGCCTTTATATTTCCATGTACGTTGCGGTGTCAGGTTCTGTTCATCGGGTCAGGTTGTAGTTTTTGTCAATAACATTTTGGGAATAATATAAAAGTGTGAATGCGATTTGTGTCATTTATTGTGTTTGGGGAGATTACGACACAATGTTGGTTTGTGCGTTTTATTTTTGTTCCCTGCTACATTGGGATTCATATTATTATACCTTAGAGTTGGACACGGAGATAGATCATTTGGTTGTGTCAATTTTTGTTGAATATTTAACATTAAATTTATTTTTATACTTTTCAAAACTTTTTGTATCTTTTATTTTTAGAAGTAGCCTAGGAGTTGCGATCCCCGATACAATATACTACAGCTGTACAAGTGTATTGCGGTATATTGTGGAGTTGATTCCTTCCTATTACGTGCTGCTTATATCCAGTAACTTTCGAGTGTATCGCTGGCGTCTTGAGCTGCAGCCCCGCTCTCATTCCCAGTCTGCTTCTGCTCGGATACTTAGTATATGGCTTCTGACGGCTCAAACACCTTGGTCGACATGGGATTTGGTTATTATTGTGATACCGATGACCTACCCTGAGGATATCAATCACCTGCAGATCCTGGTCAAGCTTTTCAATCTTACAACACTTGGACAGATAAATTGGTGACGGAGCTTAAAAGACAGGTGAATGTCTGATACCGTCCGGAGAGTCTTTCCTTACAGATTCCGTCTTATATACAGTAGAGTCTTTAGGAAGTGTTTTTTGTGCTGGGCACGGAGACTCTATCGCAGAGACGTAACAGCTCCCTTTGATTCCTCCGAATGTTGCGCAGACGACCAAGTAAAGTCCATTAAGTTTATGAGTTTCAACAATAACATTTTCAACAGAAGAACATTCAGATGAAAAACCCATCACCAGCATTTCCCAACACATCTCTCCCCCGAACAAATGTTATTGTGGCTCTGGCAAGATCTTTCAGTGCTAACCTTTTGTATCCCGGGGTTCGGAGCACTCGCTAATCCAGAAGGTTTTTGCAGGATGACTGTGGATTTGCTTTTTCATTTGCCATCAGCTGACAACATAGCGCGTTGCTAAAAGGAATCAACTTCCAAGTTGGAATTTTCGTTTTTATTCTAATGCTTTTTGTCTGGAGCTTTTCAATATGTTTTTGTTGCTACATTTTTAAGACTGGAACTTGTTGTTACGGTTGCCAAAGGATTCTCCAAGGCCCAAACTTTGGTCGGTCAAAAGCACAAAAGGTCTAGGCCCTGCTACATGGCTGGAGTCATGACTACTATGTGGTCAGTTCGATGTGTCTGACTCCATCTTAATACAAAGAATTTACATATGTGATTCGCTTTTAGAGCAAAAGGAGCAAAGTGATATATAGGGAGAAGATAAAGGGGGTTAAAGGGGAAGTCCAGGAATTATAGGACTCAGCAAGGAGGCCTGGGAAGGTAAAAAGAAACAACAAAAACCCGTACTCATCTGTCCCCGATGCTCTGGTGTGCCCCACCACGGTCCGGTCCACCAACACCATGATTGGCTTGTTCCGGCAGAAGTTCTTACCACATGTGACTGCTGATACAAAGTTAAAGATCTCGGATGCCGCTCACATCACAACTGTGACATCCCCGTTCTTTCACTGGAACACATCAGAGCACGGGGACAGGTGGGCACTTGGAGAAACACTTTATACATGGATGCTTTAAAAAACAAACAAACAAAAAAAAAACTCCACTTCTTCTACTCAGGAGGTGACATCACATCAGTTGGTCATATGGCCATGTGGTCAGTCCCATTCATTTTGGATCACACTGAGCTGTAGCATGACGACCAATATAAAGAGGAAGTAGAAATGTTTCTCAAAGAAAGCAGCCATGTTTTCTAGTTCTCTAGCTCCTTTAAGAGTTACGTGAGATGTACGCAGGGCCTATTAGTCCACAGGGCAGACCTACTCAGTCATTGACGGCATAGTCACATAGAGATACTTGTCAATCACTGAGTAGGACCAACCATTGGAATCCGAAACCCACAGGTAACAGTCATAAATTCCAAGTTCTACATTGAATACTTCCCAGTAAATCACTCTCAAAGACTGGTTGTTCTCAGTGATCGATGTTCCTCCCATCTACTCTACAACTAAACACCACTTTTTGTGCACATTTTTCAGCAAACAAGAGCGAGACTTCTAAGAGAAATCCGATGAGAAAAGGGGCCAATGAAGCAGAGTCCACGCCATGGTCAATGCGACCTGCCCCTGAGGCTCCCGGCATTCAGGCCAACAGTCCAGATTTTACCAGGAAACTGGATCACAAAAAGGGTTTTGTATTTGTATTCCCAGTCCAAAATGGGCAACCTGGGGAGTTCTCAAGTGGGATATAAAGTTTAGATTTTGCCTCATGAAATTCAGAAAATTTGGTTAAATTGGGGGCCACACGGTGGCTCAGTGGTTAGCAGTGCAGCCTTGCAGTGCTGGAGTCCTGGTGTCCAAATCCCGCCATGGGCAAAAAACCATCTGCAAGGAGTTTGTATGTTCTCCCCGTGTTTGCATGGATTTCCATCTCATCTTCCAAAGACATACTGATAGGGAACAATGTACATTGTAATCTCTATGGGGGGCTCACAATCTACACAAAAAAAAGGAAAGAAAATTTGGTTAAATCTAACAATGTGGGGAGATGGAAAGCTGAGTCATGTTGGAGTATAGCAATGAAAGAAGAGCCATATGCCAAGATCCAGGAAGAGCAGTAACCATGCCGGGGTCCTGATGGAAACGCCAAATATTTCACCCCTATGTGACCAATCCAGACCTTAGACTCCTACGTGGTTGTACTAAGCACCTGAAATTGGGTTTTACTTTGACCTTTGGTGGATATAATAACATTACATTTTGGGTCTTTTTTGGGCTTAGTCCCAGTTACAGGAGGCATCCTGGCATTCTAGGTCCCAGTAGCTCCTGCATTTCCCTGGCCCCTAGCGATCACATGGCTGGGAAGAAGTTGCAAGATGGCGGCTTCAATAACTGTATATATAGGGGTGATTGAGAGATGTGTATACAGCCGTCGGGAGGCAGAGATGGCAACTATCTGCTCTGCACCAATACATGCCTGTAGCCTTATATATGGACTGCCCAGGTGTATATATTCTATAGCAGGTCTCCAAGTAGCCGGTAGCGCTGGGTATGTTAATAATATACGTGAATATCTGATCACAACAGCGTTACAGCTGATACAGCCTTGTGTGTCTTCTTAGGCTACATTCACATGACAATCATTTCAGTGTGACTTCTAATAAGAACGAATGCGCTAACGTCACATGTATGACTGGGAACTGCACGGCCAAAGATATCATCGAGCCCAAGACTAGGGTTGAGTGATCAGGATCGGAAATGACCGGATTCCAATCGGCGATCGAGTAAATTTCACAATTGGGATCGGCTGGAAAGTGATCGGACATTGGATTCTAAAGACAATCCTGAAATCTTAAGATCGGCTCAACCCTACCCTTTAATCCGTTTGCATCCAAATGTTGTGACTTTCTTGTAAGAACCTCAGATATAATCCTGGGATTCCTCGCCTCTTAGTTCTGCTTCTCTATATATTTCGTGTTTGAGCGCTGGACTAATGTCTGTGGATTGGATTTGGTCGGTTAAGGGGGAATCAGCAGGGAAAAGCCAAGATACAACTACAAGATCCGGTGACCCATTCTGGGAATTAACATTTAACTTTAATTATGCATCTTCTCTTCAACGTCAACCCCATATCCCAACCCTATTGCAAGAAGAGACATTGAACTATAATTTGTCACGGTCTCGTAACCTCAGCATTTGGAAAGACCGTGATGTATTGACGTATTGATGGAAGCGTCATGTTTTGGATCTTTACCCATTTTTCAAAATGTCTTAGCTCTCATTAGGAATGAAAGTTTATCTGTATGATCTGCTACATGAGCTTTGATCAATGATGTCCTCCATCTCATCTACGGTGAACGGCACCTTAAATAGGATTCATTTAAGAGAAAAAAAGGAACCAAAAAGCCCCAAAACAAAACAGACGTCGACACAATCCCCTATAATTGTGGCTGTCTGGCCAAACCTGTTTATATGTATATATCTGTATCCTATAACAAACTCCTATATACCTTTCTCTCCGGGGATAGAACCAAGGAAATGTCATAGTCTTCCAAGGATCCCGGAACTCACTCTTCTCGTGTAAGCTAGATTCATCCATTAGCCACAGCTTGTATTAAAGGGTTTATATAGGAAAAGATAAAGATAACTTTATTACTAATACTGTATATATATATACCCCGATCTGCCCAGATCCCCATTTATAATCTTCTATTCTTCGTTCTCTCTGGCTGACGCTTTGACTCTCAGTCGCATGTCTAGGGACACATTTCCATGATGAGAATCTCTTGACAGATGGCAGATTGCCGAGTCCCAGAGGAGGTGGCACTGATAGTATTTGTTGGGTGATCCTCGCAGGATTGTGGTTGCAGGAGATGGATCCAATGATGTCACTTACATATGTCACCGGTGACCACTAAGGACAATCAGCAGCCTCAGCGGTGTGTGGGGTGTAAGGCTTCCAGATGCCGAGGTACAACATGAGATCAAATGGTCTGCGCTGGTGGACTCCAGAGGTTTTACAGCTGCCCGGGCCCCTCTGGAGTTTTTCCAATTCCTGGAAACCCCTTTAAGGCGACCTCTGAAGCCGGGCTCAGTAACTTTGCACTGGGGGCTCAGTAACATTGCTCAGCCAGGCAGCTTCAATGTCAAGTGTTGTATCTGCGGAGTAGTAGGCAAACCTAATTTCCTAACTTTGGAAAGGGGGGTGCCATTTCAATTTCCGCCTCAGGCAGCAGAAAAGCTAGACTCAGCCCTGCACATGAACATCTCAGTCCTACTTAATGGGGGAATCTTGTCATTTATATTATTCCCCAGAGAACCCCTTTAATGGTAGGGACGTAGTTTGGCGAATTTCTCAGGGAAGTAAACAGTCATTGTAGTGAAGGAACGTGAACCTTTGTTTTAGCACCAACATATTCAGCAGCGCTGTACAGAGATTGTCACTATTCACACCAGTCCCTGCCCCCACACTAACAAAATGAGGCCAATATCAGAGGAAATCAATAAACTTATCAATAAGTGTGAGAGGATATCAGAGGACCGGGAGGAATCTCAGGAAGCTCAGTGTAGATATTGCAATGAGTGGGGTTTAGCTGAAGATCTTGATGGTGTAAGGCCACAATATTCGGGTTTAAAGAGAACCTGTCACCAATCCATAAACCAACCAGCAGATCATTTTGCCGTTTAGAGTCTCACACCTGGTGACCAGTTCTTGGTGCTATCCAGTAATTTATTACATTCTCATATGCCAGAGATGAGTTTGGACTCCAGCGCATGCGCATTGAGAAATTCTAGGCAAGGAGAGTCACGTGGCTTCCGTGTCCACGCACGTCCATGCACAATGAAGTCACCTGTACACTCACTGACTGCATATTATACGTGTGCCGAGAGCTGCCGGTCTGGAACTCATCTCTAGAAGATTAACACTGAGCAATGATTGGGACTCGTTGGGTCACCAAACTGGAGACTCTAAACCCAAGAATCCTAAGGACATGATGCTGGTTCAGGAGTCCAAAATCTGGTGATAGGTTCCCTTTGTAACACGACTTATGAACCAAACAAGACTATAAGTTTGGGTTTCTGGTTTCGGGGATAGCTGTAGTCATGACTTCCGGAGAAGACACTTATGGACGTCACTTCCTTCTTGACGAGAGCTGTTTTGCAATATCTTCCCAGACAATCCCTCCTGGCCGGATCTTCTCAAGATGAAACAAGTCCTTTCATGTGGAACAGAAAAATTCTCCAGAAACCCCCGAACAAGGGACTCGAACTTCCCTCATTGTCTAGTGACATCCTAACCATGACCATACAATGTTCTGACCACTAACCTGCAAATAAATTCCAGGTAAATCTTCTTATTCTCCAACCGAGTTTTACGGAGAGACCATGTGCAGAGGAATATTCCTTTCCTGATAAATCATGTTCTAGATAATTAGAGTGAACATGGAAATGACGGGATAGTTCGAGTCCTTGTTTCATAATGGCTGCATTGAAATGAAGGCTTCAGACGTTACCGTGAGGTCTTGAGAACATGTGATAGCTATTAGGGAGAGGGATCTAGCGCCTTTATCACGGCAATTTGGACAAAGACTATGACATCAATAAAATAAAATTTAAGATGATAGTTTTTGCACATGTAGAAATAGATAAAAGAGGAAATGATTGATTGTCTGGACGATTACGGAGAAATGCTTTTTGGACTGGTACGGTGAAAATCTGCCAAAGATGATGTATGAATGAAGAATACGGCCCGGCTCTCACAAACCCTCTAATACAAGGCAGAGTATCTGCTCATGCTTTCATTCCTCTTCAAAGACTGATTGGGAAACTTTTCAAGGACTATTGGGCACAAATCTTCTAGAATACCAGTGTGTGTCTGGTGCAGGGGCGCGTCTGTGTCATAAAGTAAAAATAAGAGGGGGGGGGGGGGGTCACGTCTACTGTTAGAAAACATAGAAACTTGCTTCAGGTGTCATATGAAGGAGGAGACTAGTGATATGAAACAATAACTTTCTTCAGGCGTCATATGACAGACGAGGTGGGCAGTACTCACAATATGTCACATAGAAACTTGCTCCTGGTTTTGTATGAAAGGGGAAATTCTCTTCATTCATTTGACACAAGTTTGCAGCTCTACCTCCACTGCTTCCAGATATAGCTTCTGGGTCAGATCCTGACTGATGACAACCCATTCTTGGAATTTAGCACAATGTTTGTTTGTCCATCTGCTTTTTAAGGATTGACAAGTTCTCAATAGGATTTTGATCTGTGTCAAAGAAATCTTGACAAGTCAACCAGTATTCTGATTTTTATATATTAGGGGCAAGACCTAGAGACGGGCAGACCTTGCACAATTTGTTTGTAACTGTGACTCGACAGTCCCTTGGTGCCCAGGAGGCCAGAAGAGGCCCGAGGATGCCACAAGAGAGCCCTGGAGAGGAGGGATATTCACGATGACTGCTTAGTATTTTTATATATCCCCTTATAGCCTCTGTTTATTATACTGAGGGGGGTCTCAAAAGACCCCAAAGGATAAAAATGATTTGTTAGTGACAAACCTCAACAATTATGAGTTCAGCCAAACTCAATATTTTGGAGGAATTTGTAAGAAACCTGATTTGTTACCCAGTAGTGCGCTCGCTAGAACCCAGAAACAATTGTCTGGTGATGTGTCTGTGGCCAGGCTTTACAACTGGATTACACATTACTGGGTACCAACCTATAGGAGGCGCTAAGAAGATACGAGGAGATGTCATTTGTATCATTTCTCCGATAGCTTTGCCCAGATCTCCGGCTGGATCTCTGCAAGGAGACGCAGGATTCCCAGAGAGCTCCTCAGTAAGCCCAGACTGGTATGACTGATGCTCCTCAGACGTCTTCTATGCTGACTACTCAGTTTTTGGGGCAGGTCATCCATTACCGTTCCCACATTGTTTTAAGACAATCTATAATTTTCCTAAACATTCATTTTTATGGAGAGCAGAGAACAAATAATACAGGAGCAGCCATAAATTCACAAGACGACCCCCACAAATTTGGCCCATTCCTGCTCGTAACTCATTTTTACAGTAACCTACCTCAGCAGCTCGGACTCCTCCGTGTCACATGGGGTTACTCCACTTAACCGGACCAATATGGTTCAATGAAAATGCAATTTTTATGTCTTTTTTTTTTCTTAACAAATCTCGATCAAAAACAACCACACAAGCAAATAAGTGTTCAAAATGAGTCTGGGGGTCATCTGCGGGCCAGGGCGTTTGAACTATTTTGGAACAATTTATTCCTTGTTACGCCTTTGCTGGGGAGACGAGCGGAGCGCAATATGTTTTCTTTTACAAGTACGGAGCGAGTCATGTAAGGCAGAGTTTTTGTGAGACCCCCGCATATTGTTGACAGATTCTCGTGCTGCCCACAGCAGCAAACTTGGACGTATTCGACTGCTGTTTGTAGAAACAAAGGATGGCAATGCTTTGTCTTCCCAGATGTGTCGAAGCCGTACACAGCGGGAAGGAATGTCTGAGCTGTCAGGAAGCCAACCATAGCTGGTGCCTTATCGGGTTACTACTGCCAAGGAATTGTACTGCTTAGATCATCATCAAGCGGAAAAAAATTGTATTCAGATGTGGCAAACCGCAAACAGCATTAGGCAGCCGCGTAGTGGAAGACGACAAAAGTGTAGCAGTCTGCACGATTACGGATCAGGGCTCTTGTGTCTGCGGTGCCAGGAACTTCCTTTTATGAGTCAATGGGACTTTCAATAAAAAAAGTAATTAGTCCCGTATACGTGATGACGCCATGTTGGACATGTGGGTGTGGATTTAAAGGAAATGTGGGCGTGACTTAAATACACCACCATGTGCTAAAAATGGCTGACAAAATAGAATCAGAAAATACGTACAGACGGCCAAAAGATTGGCCAGGTATATCGTTCAGCATCAGGAACTGTAATAAATCTGGGGGGTGCAAAATAGTGGAAGAGAGCAAAGGTTAGAGATTCATTGGCCGCTGCTCCGCCTGGTCCTTGGTGACCACTTTCGCCATTACTGAGCCTGCAGTGGTGGCCGTCGCCTGGTCTTGCCTGTTGATTAGGGGGGAGTTACTAGTTTTGGGTATAAACCAATCTTTGGTCTATTCTGTGGCAGCGATAGGTAAACCTCGCGAGATTTGTTTCTCGAATATTCGCCCGTCAGTCTTGGTTCTGATGGAACTTGTTTGTTGGGAAGCAGAAGTGATATCATTACGTTCTCAGGAATACATTACGGTGCGAGCTCTGCGGGCGGCCAGCACATTCATCTAGGCAAGCCCTTGGTGTGTCCAAACAATGGAAAGACATATGTGATGGATTATTATAGAGCGGCATGAGAATACGGCTTTAGAATAAGCTTTAGCAAACATAAACAGCGGTTAGAAGGTGCTGAGCTCGTGAAAACAAGCGATTGTAGTAATCGCCCCAATAAGAACTGGAAATTAAAGTATTAGATGGAGGAAATCAGAGGATTGACTAGGACTGCGCTGCCGACTTCCATCCTCTTCACGCTCCGCTCACGTCTGGCTACACTTAAGATGCCTCCAAACTGGTAACTGGATGAAAGAAAAAAAAAGCTGCGGACGTCATGGTTTAACCCCTTGAGTGCTGCGCTCCCCTCCTAACACATTGCGCTGCAGATTATTAATGGAAAATGAAGCCTATTTTTATTACGTGATGTATGGCCGCAGCCGTCGCACAAGGCACAGAGCCATACATTCATTAGAAAAATATCTAGCAGGAATATTTCTTCCAGGAAAGCTTTTACCCAGCGCCTCGGCCTCCCGGGGAAATTCCTGATAAGTTTTACTCCCTTCGTTTCAGGTCTTTAAATTTATATCCCTCGGCTTACTAAATGGCAAACGCCAACCCTACAATAACAGAGACATTGAATAGAATATTTGTCTAAGTAAGCTGGCATGATCTTTATTTCAGCGTGGACAAGTTGTAGAAATTTTATTTCTCCCGGGGATTAATCGGAATCTATTTTATGGAATATTAGGATGACAGAAGGCCAGTTATTAGCTCTCCGGGACCCGGCGCAACGGTGGGAGGTCATTTGGTAAAATACAGTTTTAATTTTATTAGGAATTCAACATCTCCCCGTTCCTCAGGGGCTTTATTAAGCAAATACAACAATTGTACATGTAACGTATCTGCAGTGTTTATGCTGCGGAGTCGTCTGGAGAACTTCACGGGGCAGCGCTACAAAATGGCGGTACGGGGAATGTTTTCTCCCAATATATAGCAGATGACGAATGTTCTTGTACGTCGGGGCGTTTCGCTGATATAAAGCTGCATTGGTTACATTACATTACTTCCTATTTTATTGTATTTGTTCAGGCTTTTGCCTTTGTAATGTCTTGGAGCTAATGGTGTGGACACGATCCCAAGGCCTAAGATGGCGGCTATGCTCTCCTTTAGGATCACACCTGACTGATGATAGAGTCTGGGGTACTCCATGCGGGTTCCACAAGCTCACGAGTGTTGGGGATTCAGGAATTCCTTGATGTTGGGTCCAAATGAGACACAGGAGGCCCCATGGTTGTTGAGCAGCCGATTCTTGTGGCGCAGTTTCCAGTCTTCTCCCTTCTCTCTCTCATGTTCTCCATCACGTATCTGTGCTATCGCTTTATAATAATTTGTTGGTCTCTGGTGCACACATAACTAACTATGAAAATGGGAGAGGAGGGAGCAGCCAGAAAAAACTGGGGCACGGTGAGGTTGTAACCAGCCTGGAACCCCCAGATCCAACATAAAAGAAAAAAATGGAAGAAGCAGGTAAAAAAAAAATAAACAATTGGACAACCCCTGCAAATCAGCTTTGGACTGAAGGGGACACCTGAAATTTGGGAGACCTTTTGCACAGATACATGCAAATATTACCTGACACCCATTCACAATTTCCAAAAACTGTTCTGGATCATTTTTTAGTAGTAGTCTTACCCCCTACTCTTTATGTATTTGCATTATGTCAGACGTGGGGACTTATCTGTATACATGCACACACGTGATACAGATACATGTGATTGAGGTCCCCACAGCAACCTTGAGAGGCTATGAGAAGATGGATATGTGTGACCTCTGTTTATATCTGTATTTTCCATGGATTTATTAGCTAGAGATAAGTGCAGTTAGTGTATCGTGCCGGGCACCATTGGTAGGAGGCCGGGGGTCCGCTCTGGTTCGGAGGCACATTCAGGGGTTCACCTGCTCACTTGTGGGACAACCACCATGTACAAATATATTATTATTTACTATACTTACTTATATAGCGCCATCATATTCTGTAGCGCTGTACACACATTGTCAGTCACTGTCCCATATAGGTCTCACAATCTACATTCCCTATCAGTATGCCTTTGGTGTGTGGGAGGAAACCGGAGAACCCGGAGGAAACCCACGCAAACACGGGGAGAACATAAAAACTCCCTACAGATGTTGCCCTTGGCAGGATTTGAACCCAGGACACCAGCGCTGCAAGACTACAGTGCTAACCACTGAGCCACCGTGCTGCCCATGCTATATGTAATATATGTAATATATACAATGTCACAGGAAGCTATACAGCTATACATTCCTCCTCCATGTCTAGGCATCGATGCATTTACAAACCATTCCTTAGTTATCTTGTGTTGCCCATGTTATCGGTGATTTCCTGTGCGTATCCCGGCAGTATTCTAGAGTCAAACACAATTTACTTTAACATGGTTCACAAAGTCGTCTTTAAGATGAGATAGACAAAGTCAGCCACATTAATATGCCATCTCCATGGAAAGTGGGAGGAAGTTCGCCCAAACCAGCATCGGAGCGTCACCGTTCACAGCAGAAACTCCACGTCTGGGGTCACATGATGGGGGCGGAAATTAAATCACCTGTAAAGTTTGGAGATTAGAAAATTGGCAATTGAAAATCACTGAAGAACCTTTTGTGTCATCAGGAAGCCCCTTTAATTGGGGGTGGGGTTGATTTAAAGAGGACCTCTCACCACCAACTCCAACTCTTTGTATTCTTCAATAGACTTTGCTTCTTTGTTTCTGGTAGAATTGGAATTTTTTTTTATCCCCAACCATTTCAGAGCAATAATTTCTGTAGTTCCAGCTCTCGATGTTCCCCCGGCCCGGCCTAGGACGGCCCATCTGACCAATGACATATGGATATGGGGTGCCAACAGAAATCATTACTAAGGAATGGAGGAGGTTCCACAAAAACACTCCAAGTGTGCTGGAATCAGAGGAGCGGCTCCTATCCAACGTGCAAAAAGTTACAGTTGGTGGAAGAGGTGAAAGGTCCTCCTGAGTGGGGTCTATAGACAGTATATAGAACATGCTGCGTATATGGAATGGAGCCGCCCTATAAAGTGAATCGTACTAGTACATCGTGTATAGACAAGGCGCTGACTTGCTTTCCAGAAGGTAGAAAATCGCAGGATTTAGAGCTAAAACTAAACCAAATAAGAGACAGAGTTCAAGTGTAAAAGCAAGACGCTGAGCGGGGGCAGAAGTGGGGCCGCGTCTTTACACTAAGAGGATAAGGGAGGTCAAAGTCCTTCTGTTCTAATGCCCTTCTGTCTGAGCGAGCGGCAGAATTTGGTGGGTCTGGAGCGGCTTCATTAGGGTGGAAAATCCTTTCACATGATGACGCAACCTATTAATCCCTCAGATTTTCACACCATTAAAGAAACTTGCTTGGGCTCCCAATTTTTCAGGAGCTGGTTAGCCTTTGGAGAAGGAAAACACAGACATCTGTGTGATAGTTTCAGGTCAGGATGAAAAGCCAACAAATTTAAGAAGTGCGAATTCTCTGTGTTCCTGTCTGCTGATCAGAAGATGTCCAGTCAAAGGTTCATAGGAGTCAAAGTGGAGAAGAAATCGGCCCTGACAGTGCCAACAGGTCTGCGAAAAAGCTTAATTAGAAATCTGCAAAGCTTAGGCCCAGGTATTAGACACATTTATCAAGTCGCTTCTACTCCCGGCTCTACCAAGGTATTTTGGCTTCTTTTTCTTCTCAAATCTTTTTCCTTTTTTCACGTCTCCAAGTCATCGCCGAGGCCGGGGGTTCTGCAATATTCTTCTGTGTTTGTGTAAAGACAGATAAAGGGAAGAGGTGAAGGGTTTGCTCCTTGTCTTCTGACTTCTACCTAACGTGGCCAAAAAGGAAAGTTCATTTGGTTAATCCTCTGGAGCATTAGTGGCCAGATGGCTGATCGGTGGGGTGTAGGCTGGGGGTCGCAGTTGAGGAGCCGCACATTGAGGTTCACTAGTCTAATAAAAAACATTACTGTAGGGGAAACAGTTGTAATAACTACAAAAAACTGATCATTAGATTACTCTGCTATCATGGAGAGTCACTTCCAACTTTTTCCTTCACATGGAGCCATTGGGGGAGATTTATCAAAAAACGAGGAATCCATCTGCAGACAACCATTTTGAAGTTATTTCCTCCCATTGGTGTGAAGTTGGGTACTGGCTGGCTGTGAGAGAGGTCCAAGATGGGGGTGACAAGGGGCGCTATGTCTCATTAAGGATATGTCACCGTGAGCCGTACAGGGACTTATTAGACCCATACATGTCCTGCTCAATAGTCAGGGTGAGAAATATACAAATAAGACCTCATTGGTGGAAAGTCCCTGAACACCTCATGGTGGCGTCTTTATGGTAACCCAATCTGACCCATGTCTGTGACCTCTCACACAGCCAGCAAGTACCCTGCTTCGCACTGATGAGGAGCAGTAGTGAAAAGGAACATTGCCCCCTCGCCTGATGAGGTTGTGAAGACGCCACCACAACCCTTAGAGCCTGTAGTAAATAGATTGGCAAATGGTCGAGGGTAGATGCTGCCAAACACCACAAAGACGTTAGAGAGATAGGAACATATGGACCGGCCTCGTCATACGGGTCAGCCAAAGAACAGCACTGACCTGGAGATCACTGCATGCTTCATCATCATCACCATCATCATCATCACCATCATCATCATCATCATGCTTCTGGCCCACTGTGGAAGGAAGTGTTACAGCGATCTCCGGGCTGGCGCTGTTCTTTGGCTGATTCGTATGAGGAGGCCGGTCCATATGTTCCTATTGACTGGTTTAGGAGACTCTCGGTCATTAAAAGTAGGTCAATAACCAAGAGTTACTGGGTGACTTTCTGAACACATGGCTTAGATCTTGAGGTTTAGGTTACTCTTGGTCAATAGAACAAGGTCAATGGCCAAGAGATATTTGCTACATAGCCTGCTGCTAATCCCAAATGCTTTCGATTTGCCAGAAATTTGGAAATTTCATAACACACTGAATTCCTGTTGCATCGGTCCATTCATTGCCAATAATGAGCCTAAATATCTTGTCATGTAATGCTTATTGGTTCAGAGAGAATTAGAGAAGACACATTTGGGCCATAGTTCACCATCGTTATCTACCAAGCCTGCCCCTCTCTGACTCTTCTAGCTGATAGATTGTAAGCTCTTGTGAGCCGGGCCCTCACTCCTATGGGGGGAATGGATTTCTTACCCTGTAATGTCTCATTTTGTCGGTATGTGAACCCCGGGATTTGTGAAGTGCTGGCGAATATGTTGATACAATGTAATTACAATGTTATTATTATTCCTACATGTTACTTCTAGTTCTGCTTTCTGTTCCATTCTATTCTTTGCACATTGTACGGCAATAATATCTACACCAGAGACAGAATTCTGTGACATGTCAGTTATATCTGTTCGTTTCTATGTGTTTCTTACCGGGTGTCGTCCCGGACTATAATGTAATTCTCAAGTTCACTTATAAGTTTGGTGGGAATTAAGAGAATAATGTCACACACAAAGTACTAAAAAAATAAAATGGCGGCCTACGAGGCCACAAACACCGAATAATGGCTATAAAATACAAATCTAGAAGGCGAGGAATAACTTAGGAAAAACTTTCTGACAGTGAGGGGAGTGAGAGAGTGGAATAGGCTGCCACGGGAGGTGGTGGGCGCTCCATCAATGGAAATCTTCAAGCGGAATCTGGATAAACATATAGCTGGGATGATTTAGGAAAACCTGCACTTGCAGGGGGTTGGACCCGATGGCCCTTGAGGTCCCTTCCAACTCTACCATAAGAAAAAAAAAATAAATAAAAAAATAAGAAAAAAAAAGAATAACATTGGGCTCGTAATAATTTCCTTCAAGATGTAAAATAACATAAAAATGGAAAGAAAAACTTAATTAGAAGAAAGTTCTGAATGGTCCTTTAAATGTCACCGAGGCAATAAATCCGGCGTTTAGCGGCCGCACGTTCCCTACACCGGTTATCATAAATGGACTTTTACTATCACCGCTCACAATTAAGGCACAAATAAAAGATGGAACAATTACAGAATAAAATATAATCGCTTTATTGCTAATTAAATCCCCCGCAAGATTTTCATCTTTATATTTACATTACAATTTATACAAATGGGAGGTGAGATGGCGAAATAGAAGAAAGCGAAAAAAACCTGAAAAATATTATAGAAAACAGAAGACGCAACACCAAAACGTGCCGAGACAGAAACATAGAAGGGGACACGAAAAAACACCATCCAGTCTGCCCTCATGTTATTTCATTTTATTTTAAAGAGAAGCTGACGTCCTCATTGGTGCGGTATTATATATCACCAGTATTCAGCTCAATGTCGGCTGTCCTAGTATGTGCCTCAGTGATGGAGATATCGGTGCCATTCATCTCAGCACTGATCTCTCCCAACTGTCAGGAGGGTGGGCCTTACAACCTAGCATCATCATTGGTGTGTGAGGAACGCCCCCCTGACAATATTCTAACATAGCCTTGTACTGTAGGAGGGCATTCCTTACCGTCCTGCGATGACACTAGGCTGTAAGGCCCGCCCTCCTGACAGTCAGGAGATAACAGTGCCAAACTTAATGGCACCAATATCTCCAGCACCAGGTCACATACTGGGAAAGCCGACAGTATTCAGCGCACTGTCGACTCTCTAGCGGTATGCATACCTCCCAACTTTTGAAGAAATTTTGCTCCACCCACTTTTACGTTGACTCCGCCCATTCTTATTCATTTTTCATGTGCCTCCACACAGTATAATCCTCCTACAGTCACCTGTAAATTATATGTCCCCCTCCATCTCTCACCCAGTTTCATGTCCCCCCATCTCTGCCCCCAGATTCATGTCCCCCCATCTCTGCCCCCAGATTCATGTCCCTCCATCTCTGCCCCCAGATTCATATCCCCCATCTCTGCCCCCAGATTCATGTCCCTCCATCGCTGCCCCCAGATTCATGTCCCCCCTCCATCTCTGCCCCCAGATTCATGTCCCTCCATCTCTGCCCCCAGATTCATGTCCCCCCATCTCTGCCCCCAGATTCATGTCCCCCCTCCATCTCTGCCCCCAGATTCATGTTCCCTCCATCTCTGACCACAGTTTCATGTCCCCTCCATCTCTGCCTCCAGAATCATGTCCTCCATCTCTGCCCCCAGATTCATGTCCCTCATCTCTTCCCCCAGATTCATGTCCCTCATCTCTGCCCCCAGATTCATGTCCCCTCCATCTCTGCCCCCAGATTCATGTCCCTCCATCTCTGCCCCCAGATTCATGTCCCTCCATCTCTGCCCCCAGATTCATGTCCCCTCCATCTCTGCCCCCAGATTCATGTCCCCTCCATCTCTGCCCCCAGATTCATGTCCCCTCCATCTCTGCCCCCAGATTCATGTCCCCTCCATCTCTGTCCCCAGATTCATGTCCCTCCATCTCTGCCCCCAGATTCATGTGACTCCATCTCTGCCCCCAGATTCATGTCCTCCCATCTCTGCCCCCAGATTCATGTCCTCTCCATCTCTTCCCCCAGATTCATGTCCCCCCATCTCTGCCCCCAGATTCATGTCCTCTCCATCTCTGCCCCCAGATTCATGTCCCTCCATCTCTGCCCCCAGATTCATGTCCCCTCCATCTCTGCCCCCAGATTCATGTCCCCTCCATCTCTGCCCCCAGATTCATGTCCCCTCCATCTCTGTCCCCAGATTCATGTCCCTCCATCTCTGCCCCCAGATTCATGTGACTCCATCTCTGCCCCCAGATTCATGTCCTCCCATCTCTGCCCCCAGATTCATGTCCTCTCCATCTCTTCCCCCAGATTCATGTCCCCCCATCTCTGCCCCCAGATTCATGTCCTCTCCATCTCTGCCCCCAGATTCATGTCCCTCCATCTCTGCCCCCAGATTCATGTCCCCCCATCTCTGCCCCCAGATTCATGTCCCCCATCTCTGCCCCCAGATTCATGTCCCCCCATCTCTGCCCCCAGATTCATGTCCTCTCCATCTCTGCCCCCAGATTCATGTCCCTCCATCTCTGCCCCCAGATTCATGTCCCCCCATCTCTGCCCCCAGATTCATGTCCCCCATCTCTGCCCCCAGATTCATGTCCCCCCATCTCTGCCCCCAGATTCATGTCCTCTCCATCTCTGCCCCCAGATTCATGTCCCTCCATCTCTGCCCCCAGATTCATGTTCCCTCCATCTCTGCCCCCAGATTCATGTCCCCTCCATCTCTGCCCCCAGATTCATGTCCCCCCATCTCTTCCCCCAGAATCATGCCCTCCATCTCTGCCCCCAGATTCATGTCCCTCATCTCTTCCCCCAGATTCATGTCCCTCATCTCTTCCCCCAGATTCATGTCCCCTCCATCTCTGCCCCCAGATTCATGTCCCCTCCATCTCTGCCCCCAGATTCATGTCCCCTCCATCTCTGCCCCCAGATTCATGTCCCCTCCATCTCTGCCCCCAGATTCATGTCCCCTCCATCTCTGCCCCCAGATTCATGTCCCCTCCATCTCTGCCCCCAGATTCATGTCCCCTCCATCTCTGCCCCCAGATTCATGTCCCCTCCATATCTGCCCCCAGATTCATGTCCCCTCCATCTCTGCCCCCAGATTCATGTCCCCTCCATATCTGCCCCCAGATTCATGTCCCCTCCATCTCTGCCCCCAGATTCATGTCCCCTCCATATCTGCCCCCAGATTCATGTCCCCTCCATCTCTGCCCCCAGATTCATGTCCCTCATCTCTTCCCCCAGATTCATGTCCCCATCTCTGTCCCCAGTTTCATATCCCCCCATCTCTGCCCCCAGATTCATGTCCTCCCATCTCTGTCCCCAGTTTCATGTTCCCCCATCTCTGCCCACAGTTTCATGTCCTCCATCTCTACCCCCAGAATCATGTCCCCCATCTCTTCTCTCAGAATCATGTCCAACCATCTCTGCCCCCAGATTCATGTCCCCCCATCTTTGTCCCCAGTTTCATGTCCCTCCCATCTCTTCCCCCAGAATCATGTCCTCCCATCTCTGCCCACAGATTCATGTCCCCCCATCTCTGCCCCCAGATTCATGTCCCCTCCATCTCTGCCGCCAGTTTCATACCGTTCTCCCCCCCTTCATCTGCCCCCAGTTTCATGGACCCCCTTCATTATGTTCCCCTCAAGGTTTAACACACAAAACCATGTATACTCACCTTCCCTCGCTCCCCCGCCAGTCTCTCCGCAGTGTCACTTACAGAGTTGTAGGTGCGATGTGACGTCATCACATCACGCTTGCACAGCCACTAGTTGTAGCGCCATGGCAAAGGGAGGAGCTGAGCTGTGACAGCTCCTTGCTTTAGTCGCGTATGTATTCAACTATGTATTCAACTCAGATCTGCGTCCAGAGGATGCAGATCTGAGTTGAAATCGGGACATACCTCCCGCCAACTAAGACCGCGGGACAGGACACTGAAATCGTGAATGTCCTGCGGAAATCGGGATGGTTGGGAGATTTGGGTATATAATACCTCACATTGATGAGGATGTTAAAGCTCCTCCATAACAGGGACATGGGTTTATTCCAGGCCTGATTATATTCACTTTGGAGATTTTCCAAACACATTTGCTGGAAGTTTATTCCAAGTCTTAACTACTCTTTTAGGAAAGTATTACACTATAACATAACATAACATAACATAACATATAACATAACATAAACATAACATAACATAATATAAAATAACATAATATAATATAACATAATATAGCATAACATAATATAACAACATAAAATAATATAACATAACAAAACATAATATAACATAACATAAAATAATATAATATAACATAATATAACATAACATAACATAAAATAATATAACATAACATAATATAACAACATAAAATAATATAACATAAAATAATATAATATAATATAACATAGTATAATATACTATAATATAAAATAATATAATATAATAGAGTGGAATGACAATGAGATATTCCAGGATTTTAATATTGAATATTCTATATACAGATGGCAGGGAGGGCAGAGGAGGCCAAAGAGCCTCTACGAGTTATAGTAACCCTACATACTGTATATAGTACATAGCAGACACGTTGGCCCCCATGTATTTACAGTTTGCCAAATTCAGTATCAGTCTCTTGACAGAAATCTGGTGTGAATTCTACCACAAATGGACGCCAGTTGCAGAGTAGATTAGAGAACAGGTGGACCTACATGTGCTAGATCTTCTCAGAGGTCCTATCATCTCAGTGATTGCGGTGAGTTGTGCGCCCGTCAGGGAACCAAATAAGACTCGTAGCCTAAACACTCCCCCCAATGTACATGGACTGGACTCCCCTCTGCAATGCTCGGATAGTGGGGAAGACGAATCTTTACCTCCTGTTTGCTAATATGAAGGAGTGAAATAAGTTAATAAAGTTGATTACAAACATGTTCCCACTACAAACCCCTACAAAATAGTGAAAAAAAACACATTTTGTTTTTTACTAATTAAAACCAGATCTATTTTTTTGCTAATTTTCTTTTCCTAATTGTAGACTTTTTAATTCTATTTCCTTTACATGGGGAAGCCATTTTGCCTAAGCAGATATTTGTTTTACAACAGCCAGATAGGAGCCTGTAGTCTGGTGACACTTCTATGTGAAGGTGCTTTGTGTGCCTGCTCGGTGACCTGTGCAGAAGTCACTGTGTAGGGAGGGGTGGAGATCAGCTGTGACCATCCCCAGTGGTAGATCCTCAATTATCTACTGCCATTGCTATCCTGTCTGTGTAAAGAATGAAATGTCTAGTGAAAGTGATCTCTACAGAACAGGCGGTGTCAGGCTATATTGTCAGTGGCCACAGGGAAGACTAAAACATTTTAGGATTTTTTTTTTAAATTTACATATCTGACATAAAAAAAACTTGATTTAAGCAACAGGTTATTTTGTGATGACATTTGCCCTCTTGCCCTTTAACATAAAGCCATTTATTAACATTACTATTAAAGGGGTTGTCCCAGACTGACAGTTAAGGATCTAGAATAGGTCATCAGCTGATCAGTGTGGGGCCCGGGTGTGGGAATCCCACCAGTATCAAATCAATGATCTGCTCTAAGGACAGGACATTCATTGTCAGTCTTGGACAAGCCCTTTAAGTACCTTCCTATAGAGACACCATGAT
Source organism: Leptodactylus fuscus (assembly GCF_031893055.1). Taxonomy (NCBI): domain Eukaryota; kingdom Metazoa; phylum Chordata; class Amphibia; order Anura; family Leptodactylidae; genus Leptodactylus; species Leptodactylus fuscus. Next base: position 214,016 of record NC_134267.1, read on the forward strand.
AAAGCTTGTGTTATTTACTGACAATATTCATGTGGGTTGTAGATACAATTCACATTGGACTATATGTAACCACCTTTCCCTCATCATACATGTGCTGTGCATATGTCCCAGGAACAAAGATACGGCAAACAAGCAAGATTGGGATTTGCACTGAGCAGTGAACTAAGTGAACATGGAAACAATTACACTTGCAGTTCTGTCCCCTACAGAAATATGATGTCAGAGTTGTAGGGATTGTTACAATTTGTTACAGTTCCTGATTTATTCATTGCCTTCCCTTGTGTGATGTATTTATTTATGTTGCTGTCCAGTATAAGCTGCAGATCAATAATTGTGGGAGGAAGGGGCAGAGGCCGGTCAGTGCGGATTGTGGGAGGAAGGGGCAGAGGCCGGTCAGTGCAGATTGTGGGAGGAAGGGGCAGAGGCCGGTCAGTGCAGATTGGGGGAGGAAGAGGCAGAGGCCGGTCAGTGCGGATTGTGGGACGAAGGGGCAGAGGCCGGTCAGTGCGGATTGTGGGACGAAGGGGCAGAGGCCGGTCAGTGCGGATTGTGGGAGGAAGGGGCAGAGGCCGGTCAGTCCGGATTGTGGGAGGAAGGGGCAGAGGCCGGTCAGTCCAGATTGTGGGACGAAGGGGCAGAGGCCGGTCAGTCCGGATTGTGGGAGGAAGGGGCAGAGGTCGGTCAGTTCGGATTTTGGGAGGAAGGGGCAGAGGCCGGTCAGTCCGGATTGTGGGAGGAAGGGGCAGAGGTCGGTCAGTCCGGATTTTGGGAGGAAGGGGCAGAGGCCGGTCAGTCCGGATTGTGGGAGGAAGGGGCAGAGGCTGGTCAGTCCGGATTTTGGGAGGCAGGGGCAGAGGCCGGTCAGTCCGGATTTTGGGAGGAAGGGGCAGAGGCCGGTCAGTCCGGATTGTGGGAGGAAGCGGCAGAGGCCGGTCAGTCCGGATTGTGGGAGGAAGGGACAGAGGCCGGTATGTCCAGATTGTGGGAGGAAGGGGCAGAGGCCGGTCAGTCCGAATTGTGGGAGAAAGGAGCAGAGGCCGGTCAGTCCGAAATGTGGGAGGAAGGGGCAGAGGCCGGTCAGTCTGAATTGTGGGAGAAAGGAGCAGAGGCCGGTCAGTCTGAATTGTGGGAGAAAGGAGCAGAGGCCGGTCAGTCCGAAATGTGGGAGGAAGGGGCAGAGGCCGGTCAGTCTGAATTGTGGGAGAAAGGAGCAGAGGCCGGTCAGTCCGAAATGTGGGAGGAAGGGGCAGAGGCCGGTCAGTGCAGATTGTGGGAGGAAGGGGCAGAGGCCGGTCAGTGCGGATTGTGAGACGAAGGGGCAGAGGCCGGTCAGTGCGGATTGTGGGAGGAAGGGGCAGAGGCCGGTCAGTGCGGATTGTGGGAGGAAGGGGCAGAGGCCGGTCAGTCCGGATTGTGGGAGGAAGGGGCAGAGGCCGGTCAGTCCGGATTGTGGGAGGAAGGGGCAGAGGTCGGTCAGTTCGGATTTTGGGAGGAAGGGGCAGAGGTCGGTCAGTCCGGATTTTGGGAGGAAGGGGCAGAGGCCGGTCAGTCCGGATTTTGGGAGGAAGGGGCAGAGGCCGGTCAGTCCGGATTGTGGGAGGAAGGGGCAGAGGCCGGTCAGTGCGGATTGTGAGACGAAGGGGCAGAGGCCGGTCAGTGCGGATTGTGGGAGGAAGGGGCAGAGGCCGGTCAGTGCGGATTGTGGGAGGAAGGGGCAGAGGCCGGTCAGTCCGGATTGTGGGAGGAAGGGGCAGAGGCCGGTCAGTCCGGATTGTGGGAGGAAGGGGCAGAGGTCGGTCAGTTCGGATTTTGGGAGGAAGGGGCAGAGGTCGGTCAGTCCGGATTTTGGGAGGAAGGGGCAGAGGCCGGTCAGTCCGGATTTTGGGAGGAAGGGGCAGAGGCCGGTCAGTCCGGATTGTGGGAGGAAGCGGCAGAGGCCGGTCAGTCCGGATTGTGGGAGGAAGGGACAGAGGCCGGTATGTCCAGATTGTGGGAGGAAGGGGCAGAGGCCGGTCAGTCCGAATTGTGAGAGAAAGGAGCAGAGGCCGGTCAGTCTGAATTGTGGGAGAAAGGAGCAGAGGCCGGTCAGTCCGAAATGTGGGAGGAAGGGGCAGAGGCCGGTCAGTCTGAATTGTGGGAGAAAGGAGCAGAGGCCGGTCAGTCCGAAATGTGGGACGAAGGGGCAGAGGCCGGTCAGTGCGGATTGTGGGAGGAAGGGGCAGAGGCCGGTCAGTCCGGATTGTGGGAGGAAGGGGCAGAGGCCGGTCAGTCCGGATTGTGGGAGGAAGGGGCAGAGGCCGGTCAGTCCGGATTGTGGGAGGAAGCGGCAGAGGCCGGTCAGTCCGGATTGTGGGAGGAAGGGACAGAGGCCGGTATGTCCAGATTGTGGGAGGAAGGGGCAGAGGCCGGTCAGTCCGAATTGTGGGAGAAAGGAGCAGAGGCCGGTCAGTCCGAAATGTGGGAGGAAGGGGCAGAGGCCGGTCAGTCTGAATTGTGGGAGAAAGGAGCAGAGGCCGGTCAGTCCGAAATGTGGGACGAAGGGGCAGAGGCCGGTCAGTGCGGATTTGGGGGAGGAAGGGGCAGAGGCCGGTCAGTCCGGATTGTGGGAGGAAGGGGCAGAGGCCGGTCAGTCCAGATTGTGGGACGAAGGGGCAGAGGCCGGTCAGTCCGGATTGTGGGAGGAAGGGGCAGAGGTCGGTCAGTTCGGATTTTGGGAGGAAGGGGCAGAGGCCTGTCAGTCCGGATTGTGGGAGGAAGGGGCAGAGGTCGGTCAGTCCGGATTGTGGGAGGAAGGGGCAGAGGCCGGTCAGTCCGGATTGTGGGAGGAAGGGGCAGAGGCCGGTCAGTCCGGATTTTGGGAGGAAGGGGCAGAGGCCGGTCAGTCCGGATTTTGGGAGGAAGGGACAGAGGCCGGTCAGTCCGGATTGTGGGAGGAAGCGGCAGAGGCCGGTCAGTCCGGATTGTGGGAGGAAGGGGCAGAGGCCGGTATGTCCAGATTGTGGGAGGAAGGGGCAGAGGCCGGTCAGTCCGAATTGTGGGAGAAAGGAGCAGAGGCCGGTCAGTCCGAAATGTGGGAGGAAGGGGCAGAGGCCGGTCAGTCTGAATTGTGGGAGAAAGGAGCAGAGGCCGGTCAGTCTGAATTGTGGGAGAAAGGAGCAGAGGCCGGTCAGTCCGAAATGTGGGAGGAAGGGGCAGAGGCCGGTCAGTCTGAATTGTGGGAGAAAGGAGCAGAGGCCGGTCAGTCCGAAATGTGGGAGGAAGGGGCAGAGGCCGGTCAGTCCGGATTGTGGGAGGAAGGGGCAGAGGCCGGTCAGTCCGAATTGTGGGAGGAAGGGGCAGAGGCCGGTCAGTCCGGATTGTGGGAGGAAGGGGCAGAGGCCAGTCAGTCCGGTTTTCATTGTATTAAAAATAATATTTTAAGTGACTTTAATGACCAAACACAACCAACAAATATGACCATATAATAGACCATAGACAAATAGAACATAGTATCCTATAGAATTGGGTGTCTTCTGCTGGATGGCTCCTGTGATAGCCCCTGGGCCCCCTGGACTATGGTGGGCCTACCGGTTCTCTGGTGTTAGTTTGGACAATAAATATACGTCACATATCTGTTTTTTTAATATTTTCAAAATTGTTGTCATTAAGTAGAAAATTTATATGGTTGTTACTCTGATATGTACCCCCTACCTAAATATTATTACAGGCCAGTAAAGTGTCCTCCGTTATATCAATGGTCTTACAAGAGGCCCCACGGGAGATAAAAGATCTGCTGTCAACATCTCGGTGATAGAAACCATAGAACCTTCAGACGTCTTCTGGAGTCCTTCATGTGGCACCACCAGGGGGGCAAATTACTAAAACACATATAACAGTCATATAAAAATTAGACCAAAAAAGACCAAAAACTACAACGAAGAACATAAAATAAATCTTTTTTACAAAAATTCTCCCTCAGACTCTGCTTATTTGCCAATGTATTCCATGAAGCAGAATTCTCGAGTGTTACTTGCAAGCAGCTGAAAGAGTTACTAGAGAAACCCTACGAGGAAATTATCGCAGGAACTCGTGGAGCCGGATCACATTACCGAGTGCCATGACCAGATTCCATCCTTTACTGTTTGTTGTAACCTTGCTAATTGAGATCAACCAAAATGTTACCATGAGCTCAAGTCAATCTCAATTAAAAACCTCATTTATATTCTATGCAAAAACACATGAGCTTCAAAAGGCTTTGACTTCCATCGGACCTTTCTCATCTGTTTGTCATTTAAAGTTCAGGCCATTTTCCATATTTCTATCAAATTCTGCCTCACATGAAAGTCTGGCAGGCAGCTCTGCAAAATAGGTTTCTTCAGTTCTAAATAAGCTAATACTCGCCTGGCGTTGACCTCACTGTACACATTAAACCCCAGGAAGACGAGGAACAGAGTTCAATAATTGTTTATGAGCCCAATATCACACGAAATAGAAAGTAGAATGCAAAACTCACATAATAAAGTAAGAAGTGAAATCATCTAATAATAATAGACCTAATAGATACAACAACTGCATTGAACCACTTCAGAATGAGTCCGATTCGACTCAATATTTGACAAAAATTTTGCCACCCATCAATCACTGTTGTATTTTGGAGTTTTTTCAGACCCCAGGGTGTAATAAGTGGAGATGTGGAAACATAATAAATATTTATTCTCCCCTCCCCTCACTTCCATAGAGTTCTCTTGGGGTCCTATCTTCTGGCGGATGGCACATGCCTTGGGGGAATGTTGAGTCCTGTGATTGTGTCTCAGAGGTCATTGGGCGTGCAAACATCATAATGCTGGTGTGAAAGCACCATGACCTGAGTGCGCCCCATGTAATCACAAAGGTCCACTCAAAGACCCCAGCAGTCCCATGGAGCAACTGGCATCAACCAGGAGAATTGAGGAGACCAGAAGACCGAAGAGGACCCAATGGAAGTGTCCGAAGCCACAAGGGAGCCCAGAAGAGTTGAGGGAAGTTGAGTTTAAGTCTTTCTTATGTTTACACAGCTCCCCCAGGTCTCCACGTGTGCAGAGACTTCAGAATATAACAGCAGTAGTTCTGATTCAAATCCAACAAGTCTGGCCTAAAATCCAGGTGGATGATCCTGACAAATATTCACAAAACATCTCGTGGGCTTTTCCCAAATGTATTAGATATTGTCAAGCCCTATTTTATGCGATAACATTCTGATGTCTGTCAGGACTAAGTCACTTCATCTACAGAAATAATAAGGCTTAGCCGTAGTTTTTGTTAGTGTCAGAATCTGAAAATGCAACTACGAGGGTGCGCACTATGGTATGAGGCTGCACACTATGGTACGAGGGTGCGCACTATGGTATGAGGGTGCGCATTATGGTATGAGGGTGCGCACTATGGTACGAGGGTGCGCACTATGGTATGAGGGTGCGCATTATGGTATGAGGGTGCGCACTATGGTATGAGGGTGCGCACTATGGTATGAGGGTGCGCATTATGGTACGAGGGTGCGCACTATGGTATGAGGCTGCACACTATGGTACGAGGGTGCGCACTATGGTATGAGGGTGCACATTATGGTATGAGGGTGCGCACTATGGTACGAGGGTGCGCACTATGGTATGAGGGTGCGCATTATGGTATGAGGGTGCGCACTATGGTATGAGGGTGCGCACTATGGTATGAGGGTGCGCATTATGGTACGAGGGTGCGCACTATGGTATGAGGGTGCGCACTATGGTATGAGGCTGCACACTATGGTACGAGGGTGCGCACTATGGTATGAGGGTGCGCATTATGGTATGAGGGTGCGCACTATGGTACGAGGGTGCGCACTATGGTATGAGGGTGCGCATTATGGTATGAGGGTGCGCACTATGGTATGAGGGTGCGCACTATGGTATGAGGGTGCGCACTATGGTATGAGGGTGCGCATTATGGTACGAGGGTGCGCACTATGGTACGAGGCTGCACACTATGGAAGCGGAGAGGGAATGAGCAAAATGAAATGGTGGTGACTCTTCTGACCCTGCCAGGGTAGAGTGAGAGCTGCAGAATAGCAGGCAATGCCAGCTTATTGTGTGTGCTTAGTAAGTAATGGAAAAACAGAGAGATTTTATGGACGATCACTTAGAAAATCAAAGGTGGTAGAGAAAAGCGTCCAGAAGTATAAACTAAGTAAATTGTCTGGACTTTGGAACATTCATTTTTTACTATATTTTACCTAGAAGCGGCCTGGAGCATCCTTCCATGCGTGGACTTTTGATAAAACATGCTACTACCATCGATGGGACTCGGGGAGCTGCCTTTTCTTTTTTAAGTGGTATAGAGAGTCAACCACCACTAAGGCCAAGGCCCCACATTGCAAAAGGCCGGGTCTTTTGTTGTAGATTTTGCTGCAGTTAGTTGAGCCAAAGCCAGGAGAGGATTGAGAAGAAGATAGAAGCGCGAGAACTTCCTATATATCTCACACTCCTGTGGAATAAGGAAAATGTTTGTTCTCGTACTGTGTTAGCCGGTGGGTAGGAAATATATAAAAAAAAAACTAAAAAAAATCTTGATAGTCTTCAGTAGTTGATCCCTTTTTAATGGCTCACTAATAATGATGACAGATTACAACGTTTCGGAACTCTCGGCTCCTTTCTCAAGTAAATTTAAAACCATTTCTCAAGGAGCAGATTTATATACAAGAGGGGCACATAGGGGTAGAATTCCAGGAGGAAGGGGGGGGGGGGGTAGGGGGTTGTTAGTAATTGGTAGAGACAATGTAACACTTACAGGTCCTTATCAGTTCTCAGGGTCTCAAGTCAGTGATTTCTGTACAAAGACATAAAACCATTGAGGCAGGGTTACCATCCAAGAACAATCGATAACCAGATCACCAGGGCCACAAGAATACCAAGATCGGAGCTATTAAAATACAATACCAAAAAGGAGAACAATCGGGTGCCCCTGGTTGTCACATATAACCCCCACCTGGAGACGGTGAGAGGAATCACATGCAAACTACATCCACTACTGCAAAAAGACCACCGTCTAACATCCATATCTCCAGACCCCCCTCTCCTGTGCTACAGACACCAAACCTCAGGAATATGGTGGTCAGCAGCTCACTGTCACCTCCAACTAACACAGGAACATTCCCATGTGGAGAGAAAAGGAGCAAGACCTGCCCCCACATACTGACCCCTGACAGGATAGAGATACCAAACTAACAGGGAATATAAGACCCAGGTATGTTCACCTGTAACACCCCGCATGTAGTGTATGTAATAATGTGCACCAAGTGTCCCACTGATAATCTGTATGTTGGAGAGACCGGACAGCAGCTTAGAATGCGGATGAACGCACATCGCCATACAATTAAAGAACGAAGACTGGACCTCCCCGTATCAAAACATTTCTGCAATGAGGATCATAATATCACCGATCACATGAAAGTTTTGGTTTTGGGAGGGAATTTCAAATCAAAGAGAGAACGACACATTCATGAGTGTAAATGTATGACCCTGCTTCAAACACTGGAGAGGGGGTTAAATCTGTCACATGGGTTTATGTCACTTTACAGAAATCAATGACCTGAGACCCTGAGAACTGATAAGGACCTGGAAGTGTTTACATTGTCTCTACCAATTACTAACCCTCTACCCCCCTTCCTCCTGGAATTCTATCCCTATGTGTCCTTTTGTATATAAATATGCAGCCTTCAGAAATTATTTTAAATTTACTTAAGAAAGGAGCCGAGAGATCCGATACGTTGTAATCTGTCATCATTATTAGTCAGCCATTAAAAAGGGATCAACTACTGAAGACTAGCAAGTTTTTTTTTTTTTTTTTTTATAACTCCTGTGGAAGACACTCCTGGGTTTGACTAAGAAAAAAAAAACTCAACAAAATCTGCAACAAAAAAAAAGACACTTTTCTGCAACATGTGGCCTCAGCCTAACAAAGGATAAAGTAACTGTAATCCAAAATAAATGAAGTAATATGATTTAGGCCGCTAAGGTGGATTCATAGGGTTCACTATATTGGAGAGGAGGAACAGTGGAAATAACCAAAATAAAAAGTATGAAACACTAACAAAAAGTCTTGTTACAAAAACTTGCAACTAAGAAGACCTAATAAGACTTATGATGACCTAAGAAGACCTAAGATGACCTAAGAAGACCTATGAAGATCTAAGAAGACCTATGAAGACCGATGAAGACCTAAGAAGACCTAAGAAGATCTAATAAGATAAGATAAGATAATCCTTTAATAGTCCCACCTTGGGGAAATTTCAGCGTGTTACAGCAGCATAGTAATACAGATACAGGATAATACAGAGTAATATATTACAGACGTAGACACAGATAAGCTGAGAAGAGAAGATATACTAGGAGTCCATGGCAGCTAAGGAAAAACAGAAGAGAAAGAGGAAGACCTCATGGTCATCCTCATAATCATTAGTTCTCTGTGCGGAGAGCTCTTCGTTTGGTCTGATGTAGATTATACAGCCTGGTCGCGGTTGGAAGGAAGGACCTGCGATAGCTCCTTCTCACACTTGGGGTGAAGCAGACGGTCGCTTACAGTGCTGCCAAGTCCCATCAGGGTCCCATACATGGGGTGGGATTTGTTCCCCCGCATGGAGGTCACCACAGACAGTATCCTTCTGTCACCCACCACCTGTACTGGGTCCAAGGGGCTCCCCAGGACAGAGCTGGCCCTCCTGATCAGCCTGTCAAGTCTATTTCTGTCCCTGGTTGATATACTGCTTCCCCAGCAGGCCACACCGAAAAAGATGGCTGAGGCAACCACAGAGTTGAAGAAGGCCCTAAGAAGTGTCCCCTGGACTCCGAAGGCCCTCAGCCTCCTGAGCAGGTAGAGTCTGCTGTGGCCCTTTCTGTGCAGCGCCTCCAGGTGATCAGCCCAGTCTAGTTTATTATTGAGGAGCACGCCCAGGTACTTATAGGTCCTGACTATCTCAATACATGTTCCTTGGATCTCCACCGGGGTCGGAGCACCTCTCCGTTTACTAAAGTCCACCACCATCTCCTTGGTCTTCCCAGCATTAATCCTGAGCTGGTTCTGCTGGCACCATTCAACAAAATCCCGGTTTAAGTCTCTGTATTCCCTATCATCGCCATCAGTGATAAGGCCGACTATAGCAGAGTCATCGGAGGACTTCTGTAAGTAACAGCTGGAGGAGTTGTGCCTGAAGTCAGCAGTGTACAGTGTGAAGAGGAATGGGGCAAGAACTGTACCTTGAGGTGCCCCCGTACTACAGATCACAGTGTCAGACACACAGTCCTGGGCTCTCACATACTGAGGGCAGTTTGTCAGGTAGTCTAGGATCCAGTTGGACAGGTGATGGTCCACACCACCAAGGTTCAGCTTCTCCCTCAGTAGCCCTGGCTGAATGGTGTTGAACGCACTGGAGAAATCAAAGAACATTATTCTCACAGTGTTCCCGGGTTTCTCCAGGTGAGAGAGAGCTCTGTGAAGAAGGTGGATGATGGCGTCATCTACCCCAATGCCTGGCCGGTAGGCAAACTGGAGGGGGTCCAGAGCGGAGCTCACTAGGGGGCGTAGGTGTGTCAGGACCAGTCTCTCTAGGACCTTCATTAGGTGTGATGTCAGTGCTACAGGTCGGTAGTCATTGTAGCCCATCGGGTTGGGTTTCTTTGGGACTGGTACCACGCAAGATGTTTTCCACAGTTGAGGTACCACCCCCAGCTTCAGGCTCATATTGTACATGTGCGTTATAATACCACACAGCTGGTCACTGCACATTTTAAGAACTCTTGCGCTTATACCATCAGGTCCCCCCGCTTTGTTCGCTCTAATATTCTTCATTTCCTTACACACCTGAGACTCCTGCAGGATCAGATAGTCAGATTGCAGTTGACCGCAGGTCGGTGGGGGTTGGGTCTTGGTGTGTGAGGGGAGGGCGGTTGGCTGACATGCTGGTGGGGGGAGCATTTGCTTGGAGTCGAATCTATTGAAGAATAGATTAATCTCGTTAAGCCACTTCCTGTCCCCTACTGTTCGGTGCCTTGTCTTTTCCTTGTGTCCTGAAATTGCCTTAAGGCTGTCCCACACCTCAGAGATTCTACCCTCCCCCATCTGTAGCTCCATCTTCCGTCTGTAGTTGGCTTTCCCTTCCCTGATCAATTGTCTCAGCTGTTTCTGAACCGCCCCCAGGCCATCTTTGTCCCCAGACCTAAAAATTCTCTTTTTTTGCTTGAGGAGAGTTTTAATCTCAGAGTTAATCCATGGTTTGTTATTGGAGAAACACCTCACCTTCCTAGTTGGTACCGTGCTGTCCACACAGAAATTAATGTAGTCCGTTATGCAATGTGTGAGTCCCTCAATGTCCTCTGGAAATGAGTCTTGAAACACTTCCCATAAAGTTATATCAAAGCAGTCCCTTAGAGACTCGACACTTCCCTCTGACCAAATCTTCACGGTACGGGTAACCGCCGGTTCTCTGCGCACCAGTGGAATGTATGTGGGTCGCAGATGTACCAGGTTGTGATCTGATCTGCCTAGGGGTGGTAGGGCAGATGAGTTATATGCATCCCTTACATTGGCAAAGAGCAAGTCCAGCGTCTTGTTGTCTCTTGTATGGCAGGTTACATACTGTGTGAAGCCTGGTAGAGTGGATGCTGAGACATGGTTGAAGTCTCCAGACACTAGGAGCAGGGCATGGGGGTGAGATGATTGCAGCTCACTCACAACAGCATGGAGGACTTCACAGGCAGCGTCAGCTTTAGCAGAGGGGGGGACATAGGCAGCTAGTACAATAACATGTGATAGTTCCCTTGGCAGGTAAAAAGGTCTCATGCCCACGGCTAGCAGTTCAATATCCTTTCCACACAATTGTTTCTTAACCACAATATGTCCTGGATTACACCATCTCTCATTGACAAATATTGCAATTCCTCCGCCTATTCGCTTACCGCTCTCCAGTGTTCTGTCCGCCCGAAGAAGTTTGAAGCCCTCCAGGGAGGCAAGTATGTCCGGAGTGATTTCAGTAAGCCAAGTCTCTGTAAACAGCATCATACTGCACTCACGAAACTCCTGTTGATGTCTGGTCAGTGCTGTCAGTTCATCCATCTTATTCACAACTGATCTCACATTCCCCATAATGATGGACGGGATCACATGCTTTTTGCGTTTTCTTCCTTCGCGTCTCAGTATGCCGGCTCGTTTTCCGCGTTTTCTGCGTTTTCTAAGTCTCCTTATTAGTTCGTGGGGGATGGTAAGAGCATGCTTGTCCAGCTTGTCCTGCAGCATGCTTCTAAGGTGTAATAGTGTCTCCTTAGTGTAAACCAGTCTTCCTTGTCTGTGTGGAGGCATGCTTCAGACAAAAAGGCTCAAAAAGGATTTCTTTATAAGAGTTTCTGCATCAAATTCCAGCCCATGGTAAGTTCTTATACTAATACTCCTTATAGTAATAGAAAAAAGTGAAGAAAAAAGGACGGGATAGAGAAAGATCAGTTTAGTTTCAGCAGCTGTAAACACATGCAGCCACACTCTAGGCAGGCGCAAGAGAAGACCTAAGAAGACCTATGAAGACCTAAGAAGACCAAAGAAAACCAAAGAAGACCTAAGAAGACCTAAGAAGACCTAATAAGATCTAATAAGACCTAAGAATACCTAAGAAGACCTAAGAAGAACTAATAAGACCTAAGAAGATCTAAGAAGACCTATGAAGACCTAAGAAGACCTATGAAGACCTAAGAAGACCTAAGAAGACCTATGAAGACCTAAGAAGACCTAAGAAGATCTAAGAAGATCTAAGAAGACCTAAGAAGACCTATGAAGACCTAAGAAGACCTAAGAAGATCTAAGAAGATCTAAGAAGACCTGTCTCTCCACTGTTTGCTGCATTTTCAGAAATCATTTCATCTTATATTGGAAGGGGGAGGTGATTTTGCTTAAATGTTTTTAACAGAAATATTTTTTTTCTGACAAAGTTTGCATTTCATAAATGTGGCTAAAAATAACTTCCTATAGCAGATGCCCCTGGCGGACCTGAGTCACAGAGTCACAGAGCGCAGCACAATGTGCAATAGGAATTCCAGTAAGTACAAGTGGTATATCAGTGATATAGAGAGGCCACTTTTTTAGGTAATTTTGCGTGGTCGTTTCAAGGAGGGATCCCTGTACTTAATAAATCATGTGCGTACAGTAAACACCATAGATGGGAGAACCTTGTAAGATTCATTTTGTGTTCTGGTAAGTGGTGAACTTAGCCTCTCTTCTGCCTGAGGCGGACGCCCCCCCCCCTCCCCCGGTATAGAGTTTGGGGAGGGGGGGATGTTGTTCATCTTTTGATCGTCCGCCTCAGGCAGCAAAGGAATAGGGGTCGCTAGCGGTAACGTTACAGTAAATACAATGCAGTAATACTCACAGGAGACGTCTTTCCACATTTCACATCACGTCCCTTTGGAAGTTTGAAACACAGACAACTTTAACTCACTTCCATATATATATATATATACACAGTGATGGCCAAAAGTATTGGCACCCCTGCAATTCTGTCAGATAATCCTCGTGTTCTTCCAGATAATGATTGCAGTCACAAATTCTTTGGTATTATCTTCGTTTAATTTGTCTTCAATGTAAAACCACAAAGAGAATTGTCAAAAAGCCAAATTGGATATAATTCCACAGCAAACATAAAAAGGGGGTGGACAAAAGTATTGGCACTGTTTGAAACATCATGTGATGCTTCTCTAATTTGTGTAATTAACAGCACCTGTTACTTACCTGAGGCACCTAACAGGTGGTGGCAATAACTAAATCACACTTGCAGCCAGTTGAAATGGATTAAAGTTGACTCCACCTCTGTCCTGTGTCCTTGTGTGACCACATTGAGCATGGAGAAAAGAAAGAAGACCAAAGAACTGTCTGAGGACTTGGGAAGCAAAATTGTGAGGGAGCATGAGCAATCTCAAGGCTACAAGTCCATCTCCAAAGACCTGAATGTTCCTGTGTCTACCGTGCGCAGTGTCAGTAAGAAGTGTAAAGCCCATGGCCCTGTGGCTAACCTCCCTAGATGTGGACGCAAAAGAAACATGGACCAGAGATTTCACCGCAAGATTGTGCGGATGGCGGATAAAGAACCTCGACTAACATCCAAACAAGCCCAAGCTGCCCTGCAGTCCGAGGGTACAACAGTGTCACCCCGTACTATCCAGCGTCAGCTTCTGAATGAGAAGGGACTGTATGGTAGGAGACCCAGGAAGACCCCACTTCTTACCCACAGACAGAAGCCAGGCTGGAGTTTGCCAAAACTTACCTGAGAAAGCCAAAACCGTTCTGGAAGAATGTTCTCTGGTCAGAGGAGACAAAAGTAGGAAAAGGCCTCAACATAGAGATTACAGGGAAAAAGAGAAGAAGACGCCCCCTACAGTCAGACATGGCGGAGGTCCCTGATGGTTTGGGGTTGCTTTGCTGCCTCTGGCACTGGACTGCTTGACCGTGTGCATGGCATTATGAAGTCTGAAGATGACCAACACATTGTGCAGCATCATGTAGGGCCCAGTGTGAGAAAGCTGGGTCTCCCTCAGAGGTCAGGGCTCTTCCAGCAGGACAAGGACCCAAAACACACTTCAGGTCAGCACTAGAAAATGGTGGTGAGAGAAAGCCCTGGAGACTTGTAAAGTGGCAGCAATGAGTCCAGCCCTGAATCCCATAGAACACCTGTGGGGGAGGAGGAGAGATCTCTTGGTGGCAGTTTGGAGAAGGCCCCCTTCACATCTCAGGGGGGACCGCGAGCAGTTTGCCAAAGAAGAAGGGTCTAAGATTCCAGCAGAGCCTTGTAAGAAACTCATTGCTGGTTAGCGGAAGCGGTTGTGCGCAGTTATTGTGTCTAAAGGTTGTGCTACCAAGTATTAGGCTGAGGGGGCCAATACTTTTGGCCAACACTGTATATATTGTAAGCCGATGGCTGGTCAGGTAATGGAGGGGGTGTAAGCGGATGGCCGGTCAGGTAATGGAGGGGGTGTACATCTCGCCCAGACTACTCAGGTTGGTGAGATGAGAAAACTCCAGGAATGTTTGTTCTCAGCAGACAACTTTCATCTGCTGAGCACTTTGGTAAATGCTCAGTACTGGGCTGTTTTTAGGAATGGCAGGTCGGTTGGTAGTGGGACCTGTCATTCCACCCCCCTCCAGTCCACACTTTGGGGATGTTCTGGCAGCGATTCAGCTGCAGAGTCTCCTTGTCAGGGAGGCTTAAGAAGCTCCAGCAGCAACACTTGGGCAGAGTTTGGCTGGAGAGCTGACAGAGAGGTCGTATTTTTGGAGCTGTGTCCTGGATGATTCTACTGGCTTTTTGGATTTCTGTTATTCTATGTGAGGTCACCTATTCTATGTTTAGTTAGAGCCTACCTTTGTTTTGGACTAAAGAAACTGGACCTGTGTGTCTATTCCCCCCCACCTAGCAACCCCAGACCCTGACAATATATATATATATATATATATATATATGTATCTCCCACTGCGACCCCTGCAGCCTATATTATACCCCACAGTTGCACACCTATGAACTATTATTATACTCTTATACTCTTTTCAGACCCTCGAGAATAATAATCGGAGTCCCAAGGGAGGTGAGGGAACATAATAAACAGTGTTACTCACCTCTCCGGGATCCGATGTGACTCCTATCAGGCTTCAGGCCTATATGGTAATGTGTCAGATGTCACGTGGTCTGGGATATTGCCATATTGTCCCAAAGCCTGTGCTAGCAGTAACATATAGGCCCGAAGATTTGTTTCAGTCCAAACTTGGTCGTCACAAATCGGAATTGCTATTATAATACTCTGAGGAGAGGACGAGGGAAGGTCCAGAAACATAATAAATTATTTGCCTCATGATAAATTGTTGTGTTCCCCTTCTCTGACCTTCCCTCGGTATCATCGATGTAGTCGTCTGTCTCTGGGTCTACTTATGGCTTCCTGACCCTATATCACAAGTGCCACAGTGATGGGTCGCCACATGTGACGGCTGAGGCCCAATCACAAGCCTTACCATTGCCCTGCGGTGCGACATCACCCAGGAGGCCAGAAGTCTGCAGAATTGAGAACCACGAGAGGGACGTTAGTTATTTTACTCCACAGGATAATAAAGATTCCTGGGGACAAACAACTAAAGATTCAGATTTGTGTCCCTCCAGGATGAATCCGGATAAATCAGAATGAGTCCAATAACATCAATTATACACCAGTATGCTGATCCAGAAGAAGACAAGACCAGAGAAAAGGGGAAAATGGGAGCTCGTTATGTAAATCCACCCATATGTATTAGCAGGACATGCTGTATGGAGGACATGTAGTATTATAGGAGGACATGCAGTATTTTAGGAGGACATGCAGTATTTTAGGAGGTCATGCTGTATTTTAGGAGGTCATGCTGTATTTTAGGAGGACATGCAGTATTTTAGGAGGACATGCTGTATTTTAGGAGGACATGCTGTAGTTTAGGAGGACATGCTGTATTTTAGGAGGACATGCAGTATTTTAGGAGGACATGCTGTATTTTAGGAGGACATGCTGTAGTTTAGGAGGACATGCTGTAGTTTAGGAGGTCATGCTGTATTTTAGGAGGACATGCAGTATTTTAGGAGGACATGCTGTATTTTAGGAGGACATGCAGTATTTTAGAAGGACATGCAGTATTTTAGGAGGACATACTGTAGTTTAGGAGGACATGCTGTAGTTTAGGAGGACATGCGGTATTTTAGGAGGACATGCAGTATTTTAGGAGGACATGCTGTATTTTAGGAGGACATGCTGTAGTTTAGGAGGACATGCTGTATTTTAGGAGGACATGCAGTATTTTAGGAGGACATGCTGTATTTTAGGAGGACATGCTGTAGTTTAGGAGGACATGCAGTAATTTAGGAGGACATGCAGTATTTTAGGAGGACATGCTGTAGTTTAGGAGGACATGCTGTAGTTTAGGAGGACATGCTGCATTTTAGGAGGACATGCTGTATTTTAGGAGGACATACTGTAGTATTATAGGAGGACATGCAGTATTTTAGGAGGACATGCAGTAGTTTAGGAGGACATACTGTAGTTTAGGAGGACATGCTGTATTTTAGGAGGACATGCTGTATTTTAGGAGGACATACTGTAGTATTATAGGAGGACATGCAGTATTTTAGGAGGACATGCAGTAATTTAGGAGGACATGCAGTATGTTAGGAGGACATGCAGTAATTTAGGAGGACATGCAGTATTTTAGGAGGAAATGCAGTAATTTAGGAGGACATACTGTAGTTTAGGAGGACATGCTGTATTTTAGGAGGACATGCAGTATTTTAGGAGGACATGTAGTATTTTAGGAGGACATGCTGTAGTTTAGGAGGACATGCAGTATTTTAGGAGGACATATAGTATTTTAGGAGGACATGCTGTATTTTAGGAGGACATGCAGTATTTTAGAAGGACATGCAGTATTTTAGGAGGACATGCAGTATTTTAGGAGGACATGCTGTATTTTAGGAGGACATGCAGTATTTTAGGAGGACATACTGTAGTATTATAGGAGGACATGCAGTATTTTAGGAGGACATGCTGTAGTTTAGGAGGACATGCAGTATTTTAGGAGGACATGCAGTAGTTTAGGAGGACATACTGTAGTTTAGGAGGACATGCTGTATTTTAGGAGGACATGCTGTATTTTAGGAGGACATGCAGTATTTTAGGAGGACATGCTGTAGTTTAGGAGGACATGCAGTATTTTAGGAGGACATGCAGTAATTTAGGAGGACATACTGTAGTTTAGGAGGACATGCTGTATTTTAGGAGGACATGCAGTATTTTAGGAGGACATGTAGTATTTTAGGAGGACATGCTGCATTTTAGGAGGACATGCTGTAGTTTAGGAAGACATGCTGTATTTTAGGAGGACATGCTGTAGTTTAGGAGGACATGCAGTATTTTAGGAGGACATGCTGTAGTTTAGGAGGACATGCAGTATTTTAGGAGGACATATAGTATTTTAGGAGGACATGCTGTATTTTAGGAGGACATGCAGTATTTTAGAAGGACATGCAGTATTTTAGGAGGACATGCAGTATTTTAGGAGGACATGCTGTATTTTAGGAGGACATGCAGTATTTTAGGAGGACATGCTGTAGTTTAGGAGCACATGCAGTATTTTAGGAGGACATGCTGTATTTTAGGAGGACATGCTGTATTTTAGGAGGACATGCAGTATTTTAGGAGGACATGCAGTATTTTAGGAGGACATGCTGTAGTTTAGGAGGACATGCTGTAGTTTAGGAGGACATGCTGTAGTTTAGGAGGACATGCAGTATTTTAGGAGGACATGCAGTATTTTAGGAGGACATGCTGTAGTTTAGGAGGACATGCTGTATTTTAGGAGGACATGCTGTAGTTTAGGAGGACATGCGGTATTTTAGGAGGACATGCTGTATTTTAGGAGGACATGCTGTAGTTTAGGAGGACATGCTGTATTTTAGGAGGACATGCAGTATTTTAGAAGGACATGCAGTATTTTAGGAGGACATGCAGTATTTTAGGAGGACATGCTGTATTTTAGGAGGACATGCAGTATTTTAGGAGGACATACTGTAGTATTATAGGAGGACATGCAGTATATTAGGAGGACATGCAGTATTTTAGGAGGACATGCTGTAGTTTAGGAGGACATGCAGTATTTTAGGAGGACATGCAGTATTTTAGGAGGACATATAGTATTTTAGGAGGACATGCTGTATTTTAGGAGGACATGCAGTATTTTAGAAGGACATGCAGTATTTTAGGAGGACATGCAGTATTTTAGGAGGACATGCTGTATTTTAGGAGGACATGCAGTATTTTAGGAGGACATGCTGTAGTTTAGGAGCACATGCAGTATTTTAGGAGGACATGCTGTATTTTAGGAGGACATGCTGTATTTTAGGAGGACATGCAGTATTTTAGGAGGACATGCAGTATTTTAGGAGGACATGCTGTAGTTTAGGAGGACATGCTGTAGTTTAGGAGGACATGCAGTATTTTAGGAGGACATGCAGTATTTTAGGAGGACATGCTGTAGTTTAGGAGGACATGCTGTATTTTAGGAGGACATGCTGTAGTTTAGGAGGACATGCGGTATTTTAGGAGGACATGCTGTATTTTAGGAGGACATGCTGTAGTTTAGGAGGACATGCTGTATTTTAGGAGGACATGCAGTATTTTAGAAGGACATGCAGTATTTTAGGAGGACATGCAGTATTTTAGGAGGACATGCTGTATTTTAGGAGGACATGCAGTATTTTAGGAGGACATACTGTAGTATTATAGGAGGACATGCAGTATATTAGGAGGACATGCAGTATTTTAGGAGGACATGCTGTAGTTTAGGAGGACATGCAGTATTTTAGGAGGACATGCAGTATTTTAGGAGGACATGCTGTATTTTAGGAGGACATGCTGCATTTTAGGAGGACATGTAGTATTTTAAGAGGACATGCTGTAGTTTAGGAGGACATGCTGTATTTTAGGAGGACATGCTGTATTTTAGGAGGACATGCTGTATTTTAGGAGGACATGCTGTAGTTTAGGAGGACATGCAGTATTTTAGGAGGACATGCAGTATGTTAGGAGGACATATAGTATTTTAGGAGGACATGCTGTATTTTAGGAGCACATGCAGTATTTTAGGAGGACATGCTGTATTTTAGGAGCACATGCAGTAGTTTATGAGGACATGCAGAATTTTAGGAGGACATGCAGTATTTTAGGAGGACATGCAGTAGTTTAGGAGGACATGCTGTAGTTTAGGAGGACATGCTGTAGTTTAGGAGGACATGCTGTTTTTTAGGAGGACATGCAGTACTTTAGGAGGACATGCAGTAGTTTAGGAGGACATGCAGTATTTTAGGAGGACATGCAGTATTTTAGGAGGACATGCAGTATTTTAGGAGGACATGTAGTATTTTAGGAGGACATGCTGCATTTTAGGAGGACATGCTGTAGTTTAGGAGGACATGCTGTATTTTAGGAGGACATGCTGTAGTTTAGGAGGACATGCAGTACTTTAGGAGGACATGCTGTAGTTTAGGAGGACATGCAGTATTTTAGGAGGACATATAGTATTTTAGGAGGACATGCTGTATTTTAGGAGGACATGCAGTATTTTAGGAGGACATGCAGTATTTTAGGAGGACATGCAGTATTTTAGGAGGACATGCTGTATTTTAGGAGGACATGCAGTATTTTAGGAGGACATACTGTAGTATTATAGGAGGACATGCAGTATTTTAGGAGGACATGCAGTAGTTTAGGAGGACATGCTGTAGTTTAGGAGGACATGCTGCATTTTAGGAGGACATGCTGTATTTTAGGAGGACATACTGTAGTATTATAGGAGGACATGCAGTATTTTAGGAGGACATGCAGTAGTTTAGGAGGACATACTGTAGTTTAGGAGGACATGCTGTATTTTAGGAGGACATGCTGTAGTATTATAGGAGGACATGCTGTATTTTAGGAGGAAATGCAGTAATTTAGGAGGACATACTGTAGTATTATAGGAGGACATGCTGTATTTTAGGAGGAAATGCAGTAATTTAGGAGGACATACTGTAGTTTAGGAGGACATGCTGTATTTTAGGAGGACATGCAGTATTTTAGGAGGACATGTAGTATTTTAGGAGGACATGCTGTAGTTTAGGAGGACATGCAGTATTTTAGGAGGACATATAGTATTTTAGGAGGACATGCTGTAGTTTAGGAGGACATGCTGTAGTTTAGGAGGACATGCTGTAGTTTAGGAGGACATGCTGCATTTTAGGAGGACATGCTGTATTTTAGGAGGACATACTGTAGTATTATAGGAGGACATGCAGTATTTTAGGAGGACATGCAGTAGTTTAGGAGGACATACTGTATTTTAGGAGGACATGCAGTAATTTAGGAGGACATGCAGTATGTTAGGAGGACATGCAGTAATTTAGGAGGACATGCAGTATTTTAGGAGGAAATGCAGTAATTTAGGAGGACATACTGTAGTTTAGGAGGACATGCTGTATTTTAGGAGGACATGCAGTATTTTAGGAGGACATGTAGTATTTTAGGAGGACATGCTGTAGTTTAGGAGGACATGCAGTATTTTAGGAGGACATATAGTATTTTAGGAGGACATGCTGTATTTTAGGAGGACATGCAGTATTTTAGAAGGACATGCAGTATTTTAGGAGGACATGCAGTATTTTAGGAGGACATGCTGTATTTTAGGAGGACATGCAGTATTTTAGGAGGACATGCAGTAATTTAGGAGGACATACCGTAGTTTAGGAGGACATGCTGTATTTTAGGAGGACATGCAGTATTTTAGGAGGACATGTAGTATTTTAGGAGGACATGCTGCATTTTAGGAGGACATGCTGTAGTTTAGGAGGACATGCTGTATTTTAGGAGGACATGCTGTAGTTTAGGAGGACATGCAGTATTTTAGGAGGACATGCTGTAGTTTAGGAGGACATGCAGTATTTTAGGAGGACATATAGTATTTTAGGAGGACATGCTGTATTTTAGGAGGACATGCAGTATTTTAGAAGGACATGCAGTATTTTAGGAGGACATGCAGTATTTTAGGAGGACATGCTGTATTTTAGGAGGACATGCAGTATTTTAGGAGGACATGCTGTAGTTTAGGAGCACATGCGTATTTTAGGAGGACATGCTGTATTTTAGGAGGACATGCTGTATTTTAGGAGGACATGCAGTATTTTAGGAGGACATGCAGTATTTTAGGAGGACATGCTGTAGTTTAGGAGGACATGCTGTAGTTTAGGAGGACATGCAGTATTTTAGGAGGACATGCAGTATTTTAGGAGGACATGCTGTATTTTAGGAGGACATGCTGTATTTTAGGAGGACATGCTGTAGTTTAGGAGGACATGCGGTATTTTAGGAGGACATGCTGTATTTTAGGAGGACATGCTGTAGTTTAGGAGGACATGCTGTATTTTGGGAGGACATGCTGTAGTTTAGGAGGACATGCAGTATTTTAGGAGGACATGTAGTATTTTAGGAGGACATGCAGTATTTTAGGAGGACATGCAGTATTTTAGGAGGACATGTAGTATTTTAGGAGGACATGCTGCATTTTAGGAGGACATGCAGTATTTTAGGAGGACATGCAGTAGTTTAGGAGGACATATAGTATTTTAGGAGGACATGCTGTATTTTAGGAGGACATGCAGTATTTTAGGAGGACATGTAGTATTTTAGGAGGACATGATGCATTTTAGGAGGACATGCTGTAGTTTAGGAGGACATGCTGTATTTTAGGAGGACATGCTGTAGTTTAGGAGGACATGCTGTATTTTAGGAGGACATGCAGTAGTTTAGGAGGACATGCAGTATTTTAGGAGGACATGCTGTAGTTTAGGAGGACATGCAGTATTTTAGGAGGACATATAGTATTTTAGGAGGACATGCTGTATTTTAGGAGGACATGTAGTATTTTAGAAGGACATGCAGTATTTTAGGAGGACATGCAGTATTTTAGGAGGACATGCTGTATTTTAGGAGGACATGCAGTATTTTAGGAGGACATGCTGTATTTTAGGAGGACATGCAGTATTTTAGGAGGACATGCTGTAGTTTAGGATTAAATGCAGTATTTTAGGAGGACATGCTGTAGTTTAGGAGGACATGCTGTATTTTAGGAGGACATGCTGTATTTTCGGAGGACATGCTGTAGTTTAGGAGGACATGCCGTATTTTAGGAGGACATGCTGTATTTTAGGAGGACATGCGGTATTTTAGGAGGACATGCTGTATTTTAGGAGGACATGCTGTATTTTAGGAGGACATGCTGTATTTTAGGAGGACATGCAGTATTTTAGAAGGACATGCAGTATTTTAGGAGGACATACTGTAGTTTAGGAGGACATGCTGTAGTTTAGGAGGACATGCAGTGTTTTAGGAGGACATACAGTATTTTGGGAGGACATGTAGTATTTTAGGAAGACATGCTGTAGTTTAGGAGGACATGCAGTAATTTAGGAGGACATGCAGTATTTTAGGAGCACATGCAGTAATTTAGGAGGACATGCTGTAGTTTAGGAGGACATGCAGTAATTTAGGAGGACATGCTGTAGTTTAGGAGGACATGCAGTAATTTAGGAGGACATGCTGTAGTTTAGGAGGACATGCAGTACTTTAGGAGGACATGCTGTAGTTTAGGAGGACATGCGGTAATTTAGGAGGACATGCTGTAGTTTAGGAGGACATGCTGTAGTTTAGGAGGACATGCAGTATTTTAGGAGGACATGCTGTAGTTTAGGAGGACATGCTGTAGTTTAGGAGGACATGCAGTATTTTAGGAGGACATGCAGTATTTTAGGAGGACATATAGTATTTTAGGAGGACATGCTGTATTTTAGGAGCACATGCAGTATTTTAGGAGGACATGCTGTATTTTAGGAGCACATGCAGTAGTTTATGAGGACATGCAGTATTTTAGGAGGACATGCAGTAGTTTAGGAGGACATGCAGTATTTTAGGAGGACATGCAGTAGTTTAGGAGGACATGCTGTAGTTTAGGAGGACATGCTGTATTTTAGGAGGACATGCTGTTTTTTAGGAGGACATGCTGTAGTTTAGGAGGACATGCTGTATTTTAGGAGGACATGCTGTTTTTTAGGAGGACATGCTGTAGTTTAGGAGGACATGCAGTATTTTAGGAGGACATGTAATATTTTAGGAGGACATGCAGTATTTTAGGAGGACATGCTGTAGTTTAGGAGGACATGCTGTATTTTAGGAGGACATGCTGTAGTTTAGGAGGACATGCAGTATTTTAGGAGGACATGCAGTATTTTAGGAGGACATGCTGTATTTTAGGAGGACATGCAGTATTTTAGGAGGACATGCTGTATTTTAGGAGGACATGCTGTATTTTAGGAGGACATGCTGTAGTTTAGGAGGACATGCTGTATTTTAGGAGGACATGCTGTAGTTTAGGAGGACATGCTGTATTTTAGGAGGACATGCAGTACTTTAGGAGGACATGCAGTATTTTAGGAGGACATATAGTATTTTAGGAGGACATGCTGTATTTTAGGAGCACATGCAGTATTTTAGGAGGACATGCTGTATTTTAGGAGGACATGCTGAATTTTAGGAGCACATGCAGTAGTTTATGAGGACATGCAGTATTTTAGGAGGACATGCAGTAGTTTAGGAGGACATACTGTAGTTTAGGAGGACATGCTGTAGTTTAGGAGGACATGCAGTATTTTAGGAGGACATGCAGTATTTTAGGAGGACATGCAGTATTTTAGGAGGACATGCAGTATTTTAGGAGCACATGCAGTAATTTAGGAGGACATGCAGTACTTTAGGAGGACATGCAGTATTTTAGGAGGACATGCAGTACTTTAGGAGGACATGCAGTATTTTAGGAGGACATGCAGTATTTTAGGAGGACATGCAGTATTTTAGGAGCACATGCTGTATTTTAGGAGGACATATAGTATTTTAGGAGGACATATAGTATTTTAGGAGGACATATAGTATTTTAGGAGGACATGCTGTATTTTAGGAGGACATGCTGTATTTTAAGAGGACATGCAGTATTTTAGGAGGACATGCAGTATTTTAGGAGCACATGCAGTAGTTTATAAGGACATGCAGTATTTTAGGAGGACATGCAGTATTTTAGGAGGACATGCTGTAGTTTAGGAGGACATGCAGTATTTTAGGAGGACATGCTGTAGTTTAGGAGGACATGCAGTATTTTAGGAGGACATATAGTATTTTAGGAGGACATGCTGTATTTTAGGAGGACATGCAGTATTTTAGTAGGACATGCTGTAGTTTAGGAGGACATGCTGTATTTTAGGAGGACATGCTGTAGTTTAGGAAGACATGCTGTATTTTAGGAGGACATGCTGAAGTTTAGGAGGACATGCTGTATTTTAGGAGGACATGCTGTAGTTTAGGAGGACATGCAGTATTTTAGGAGGACATATAGTATTTTAGGAGGACATGCTGTATTTTAGGAGGACATGCTGTAGTTTAGGAGGACATGCAGTATTTTAGGAGGACATATAGTATTTTAGGAGGATATGCTCTATTTTAGGAGGACATGCAGTATTTTAGGAGGACATATAGTATTTTAAAGAGGACATGCTCTATTTTAGGAGGACATGCAGTATTTTAGGAGGACATGCTGTATTTTAGGAGGACATGCAGTATTTTAGGAGGACATATAGTATTTTAGGAGGACATGCTGTATTTTAGGAGCACATGCAGTATTTTAGGAGGACATGCAGTACTTTAGGAGGACATGCAGTATTTTAGGAGGACATATAGTATTTTAGGAGGACATGCAGTATTTTAGGAGGACATATAGTATTTTAGGAGCACATGCAGTATTTTAGGAGGACATGCTGTATTTTAGGAGGACATGCTGTATTTTAGGAGGACATGCAGTATTTTAGGAGGACATGCTGTATTTTAGGAGGACATGCTGTATTTTAGGAGGACATGCTGTAGTTTAGGAGGACATGCTGTATTTTAGGAGGACATGCTGTAGTTTAGGAGGACATGCAGTACTTTAGGAGGACATGCAGTATTTTAGGAGGACATATAGTATTTTAGGAGGACATGCTGTATTTTAGGAGGACATGCAGTATTTTAGGAGGACATGCAGTATTTTAGGAGGACATTCTGAATTTTAGGAGCACATGCAGTAGTTTAGGAGGACATGCAGTATTTTAGGAGGACATGCAGTAATTTAGGAGGACATACTGTAGTTTAGGAGGACATGCTGTATTTTAGGAGGACATGCTGTATTTTAGGAGGACATGCGGTATTTTAGGAGGACATGCAGTATTTTAGGAGGACATACTGTAGTATTATAGGAGGACATGCAGTATTTTAGGAGGACATGCAGTAGTTTAGGAGGACATGCTGTAGTTTAGGAGGACATGCTGCATTTTAGGAGGACATGCTGTATTTTAGGAGGACATACTGTAGTATTATAGGAGGACATGCAGTATTTTAGGAGGACATGCAGTAGTTTAGGAGGACATACTGTAGTTTAGGAGGACATGCTGTATTTTAGGAGGACATGCTGTATTTTAGGAGGACATGCAGTATTTTAGGAGGACATACTGTAGTATTATAGGAGGACATGCAGTATTTTAGGAGGACATGCAGTAGTTTAGGAGGACATGCTGTAGTTTAGGAGGACATGCTGCATTTTAGGAGGACATGCTGTATTTTAGGAGGACATACTGTAGTATTATAGGAGGACATGCAGTATTTTAGGAGGACATGCAGTAGTTTAGGAGGACATACTGTAGTTTAGGAGGACATGCTGTATTTTAGGAGGACATGCTGTATTTTAGGAGGACATACTGTAGTATTATAGGAGGACATGCAGTATTTTAGGAGGAAATGCAGTAATTTAGGAGGACATACTGTAGTTTAGGAGGACATGCTGTATTTTAGGAGGACATGCAGTATTTTAGGAGGACATGTAGTATTTTAGGAGGACATGCTGTAGTTTAGGAGGACATGCAGTATTTTAGGAGGACATATAGTATTTTAGGAGGACATGCTGTAGTTTAGGAGGACATGCTGTAGTTTAGGAGGACATGCTGCATTTTAGGAGGACATGCTGTATTTTAGGAGGACATACTGTAGTATTATAGGAGGACATGCAGTATTTTAGGAGGACATGCAGTAGTTTAGGAGGACATACTGTATTTTAGGAGGACATGCAGTAATTTAGGAGGACATGCAGTATGTTAGGAGGACATGCAGTAATTTAGGAGGACATGCAGTATTTTAGGAGGAAATGCAGTAATTTAGGAGGACATACTGTAGTTTAGGAGGACATGCTGTATTTTAGGAGGACATGCAGTATTTTAGGAGGACATGTAGTATTTTAGGAGGACATGCTGTAGTTTAGGAGGACATGCAGTATTTTAGGAGGACATGCAGTATTTTAGGAGGACATGCTGTATTTTAGGAGGACATGCAGTATTTTAGAAGGACATGCAGTATTTTAGGAGGACATGCAGTATTTTAGGAGGACATGCTGTATTTTAGGAGGACATGCAGTATTTTAGGAGGACATGCTGTATTTTAGGAGGACATGCAGTAATTTAGGAGGACATACCGTAGTTTAGGAGGACATGCTGTATTTTAGGAGGACATGCAGTATTTTAGGAGGACATGTAGTATTTTAGGAGGACATGCTGCATTTTAGGAGGACATGCTGTAGTTTAGGAGGACATGCTGTATTTTAGGAGGACATGCTGTAGTTTAGGAGGACATGCAGTATTTTAGGAGGACATGCTGTAGTTTAGGAGGACATGCAGTATTTTAGGAGGACATATAGTATTTTAGGAGGACATGCTGTATTTTAGGAGGACATGCAGTATTTTAGAAGGACATGCAGTATTTTAGGAGGACATGCAGTATTTTAGGAGGACATGCTGTATTTTAGGAGGACATGCAGTATTTTAGGAGGACATGCTGTAGTTTAGGAGCACATGCGTATTTTAGGAGGACATGCTGTATTTTAGGAGGACATGCTGTATTTTAGGAGGACATGCAGTATTTTAGGAGGACATGCAGTATTTTAGGAGGACATGCTGTAGTTTAGGAGGACATGCTGTAGTTTAGGAGGACATGCAGTATTTTAGGAGGACATGCAGTATTTTAGGAGGACATGCTGTATTTTAGGAGGACATGCTGTATTTTAGGAGGACATGCTGTAGTTTAGGAGGACATGCGGTATTTTAGGAGGACATGCTGTATTTTAGGAGGACATGCTGTAGTTTAGGAGGACATGCTGTATTTTGGGAGGACATGCTGTAGTTTAGGAGGACATGCAGTATTTTAGGAGGACATGTAGTATTTTAGGAGGACATGCAGTATTTTAGGAGGACATGCAGTATTTTAGGAGGACATGTAGTATTTTAGGAGGACATGCTGCATTTTAGGAGGACATGCAGTATTTTAGGAGGACATGCAGTAGTTTAGGAGGACATATAGTATTTTAGGAGGACATGCTGTATTTTAGGAGGACATGCAGTATTTTAGGAGGACATGTAGTATTTTAGGAGGACATGATGCATTTTAGGAGGACATGCTGTAGTTTAGGAGGACATGCTGTATTTTAGGAGGACATGCTGTAGTTTAGGAGGACATGCTGTATTTTAGGAGGACATGCAGTAGTTTAGGAGGACATGCAGTATTTTAGGAGGACATGCTGTAGTTTAGGAGGACATGCAGTATTTTAGGAGGACATATAGTATTTTAGGAGGACATGCTGTATTTTAGGAGGACATGTAGTATTTTAGAAGGACATGCAGTATTTTAGGAGGACATGCAGTATTTTAGGAGGACATGCTGTATTTTAGGAGGACATGCAGTATTTTAGGAGGACATGCTGTATTTTAGGAGGACATGCAGTATTTTAGGAGGACATGCTGTAGTTTAGGAGGAAATGCAGTATTTTAGGAGGACATGCTGTAGTTTAGGAGGACATGCTGTATTTTAGGAGGACATGCTGTATTTTCGGAGGACATGCTGTAGTTTAGGAGGACATGCCGTATTTTAGGAGGACATGCTGTATTTTAGGAGGACATGCGGTATTTTAGGAGGACATGCTGTATTTTAGGAGGACATGCTGTATTTTAGGAGGACATGCTGTATTTTAGGAGGACATGCAGTATTTTAGAAGGACATGCAGTATTTTAGGAGGACATACTGTAGTTTAGGAGGACATGCTGTAGTTTAGGAGGACATGCAGTGTTTTAGGAGGACATACAGTATTTTGGGAGGACATGTAGTATTTTAGGAAGACATGCTGTAGTTTAGGAGGACATGCAGTAATTTAGGAGGACATGCAGTATTTTAGGAGCACATGCAGTAATTTAGGAGGACATGCTGTAGTTTAGGAGGACATGCAGTAATTTAGGAGGACATGCTGTAGTTTAGGAGGACATGCAGTAATTTAGGAGGACATGCTGTAGTTTAGGAGGACATGCAGTACTTTAGGAGGACATGCTGTAGTTTAGGAGGACATGCGGTAATTTAGGAGGACATGCTGTAGTTTAGGAGGACATGCTGTAGTTTAGGAGGACATGCAGTATTTTAGGAGGACATGCTGTAGTTTAGGAGGACATGCTGTAGTTTAGGAGGACATGCAGTATTTTAGGAGGACATGCAGTATTTTAGGAGGACATATAGTATTTTAGGAGGACATGCTGTATTTTAGGAGCACATGCAGTATTTTAGGAGGACATGCTGTATTTTAGGAGCACATGCAGTAGTTTATGAGGACATGCAGTATTTTAGGAGGACATGCAGTAGTTTAGGAGGACATGCAGTATTTTAGGAGGACATGCAGTAGTTTAGGAGGACATGCTGTAGTTTAGGAGGACATGCTGTATTTTAGGAGGACATGCTGTTTTTTAGGAGGACATGCTGTAGTTTAGGAGGACATGCAGTATTTTAGGAGGACATGCTGTATTTTAGGAGGACATGCTGTATTTTAGGAGGACATACAGTATTTTAGGAGGACATGTAATATTTTAGGAGGACATGCAGTATTTTAGGAGGACATGCTGTAGTTTAGGAGGACATGCTGTATTTTAGGAGGACATGCTGTAGTTTAGGAGGACATGCAGTATTTTAGGAGGACATGCAGTATTTTAGGAGGACATGCTGTATTTTAGGAGGACATGCAGTATTTTAGGAGGACATGCTGTATTTTAGGAGGACATGCTGTATTTTAGGAGGACATGCTGTAGTTTAGGAGGACATGCTGTATTTTAGGAGGACATGCTGTAGTTTAGGAGGACATGCTGTATTTTAGGAGGACATGCAGTACTTTAGGAGGACATGCAGTATTTTAGGAGGACATATAGTATTTTAGGAGGACATGCTGTATTTTAGGAGCACATGCAGTATTTTAGGAGGACATGCTGTATTTTAGGAGGACATGCTGAATTTTAGGAGCACATGCAGTAGTTTATGAGGACATGCAGTATTTTAGGAGGACATGCAGTAGTTTAGGAGGACATACTGTAGTTTAGGAGGACATGCTGTAGTTTAGGAGGACATGCAGTATTTTAGGAGGACATGCAGTATTTTAGGAGGACATGCAGTATTTTAGGAGGACATGCAGTATTTTAGGAGCACATGCAGTAATTTAGGAGGACATGCAGTACTTTAGGAGGACATGCAGTATTTTAGGAGGACATGCAGTAGTTTAGGAGGACATGCAGTATTTTAGGAGGACATGCAGTATTTTAGGAGGACATGCAGTATTTTAGGAGCACATGCTGTATTTTAGGAGGACATATAGTATTTTAGGAGGACATATAGTATTTTAGGAGGACATATAGTATTTTAGGAGGACATGCTGTATTTTAGGAGGACATGCTGTATTTTAAGAGGACATGCAGTATTTTAGGAGGACATGCAGTATTTTAGGAGCACATGCAGTAGTTTATAAGGACATGCAGTATTTTAGGAGGACATGCAGTATTTTAGGAGGACATGCTGTAGTTTAGGAGGACATGCAGTATTTTAGGAGGACATGCTGTAGTTTAGGAGGACATGCAGTATTTTAGGAGGACATATAGTATTTTAGGAGGACATGCTGTATTTTAGGAGGACATGCAGTATTTTAGGAGGACATGCTGTAGTTTAGGAGGACATGCTGTATTTTAGGAGGACATGCTGTAGTTTAGGAAGACATGCTGTATTTTAGGAGGACATGCTGAAGTTTAGGAGGACATGCTGTATTTTAGGAGGACATGCTGTAGTTTAGGAGGACATGCAGTATTTTAGGAGGACATATAGTATTTTAGGAGGACATGCTGTATTTTAGGAGGACATGCAGTATTTTAGGAGGACATATAGTATTTTAGGAGGACATGCTGTAGTTTAGGAGGACATGCAGTATTTTAGGAGGACATATAGTATTTTAGAAGGACATGCTCTATTTTAGGAGGACATGCAGTATTTTAGGAGGACATATAGTATTTTAGGAGGACATGCTCTATTTTAGGAGGACATGCAGTATTTTAGGAGGACATGCTGTATTTTAGGAGGACATGCAGTATTTTAGGAGGACATATAGTATTTTAGGAGGACATGCTGTATTTTAGGAGCACATGCAGTATTTTAGGAGGACATGCAGTACTTTAGGAGGACATGCAGTATTTTAGGAGGACATATAGTATTTTAGGAGGACATGCTGTATTTTAGGAGCACATGCAGTATTTTAGGAGGACATGCTGTATTTTAGGAGGACATGCTGTATTTTAGGAGGACATGCAGTATTTTAGGAGGACATGCTGTATTTTAGGAGGACATGCTGTATTTTAGGAGGACATGCTGTAGTTTAGGAGGACATGCTGTATTTTAGGAGGACATGCTGTAGTTTAGGAGGACATGCAGTACTTTAGGAGGACATGCAGTATTTTAGGAGGACATATAGTATTTTAGGAGGACATGCTGTATTTTAGGAGGACATGCAGTATTTTAGGAGGACATGCAGTATTTTAGGAGGACATTCTGAATTTTAGGAGCACATGCAGTAGTTTAGGAGGACATGCAGTATTTTAGGAGGACATGCAGTAATTTAGGAGGACATACTGTAGTTTAGGAGGACATGCTGTATTTTAGGAGGACATGCTGTATTTTAGGAGGACATGCGGTATTTTAGGAGGACATGCAGTATTTTAGGAGGACATACTGTAGTATTATAGGAGGACATGCAGTATTTTAGGAGGACATGCAGTAGTTTAGGAGGACATACTGTAGTTTAGGAGGACATGCTGTATTTTAGGAGGACATGCTGTATTTTAGGAGGACATGCAGTATTTTAGGAGGACATACTGTAGTATTATAGGAGGACATGCAGTATTTTAGGAGGACATGCAGTAGTTTAGGAGGACATGCTGTAGTTTAGGAGGACATGCTGCATTTTAGGAGGACATGCTGTATTTTAGGAGGACATACTGTAGTATTATAGGAGGACATGCAGTATTTTAGGAGGACATGCAGTAGTTTAGGAGGACATACTGTAGTTTAGGAGGACATGCTGTATTTTAGGAGGACATGCTGTATTTTAGGAGGACATACTGTAGTATTATAGGAGGACATGCAGTATTTTAGGAGGAAATGCAGTAATTTAGGAGGACATACTGTAGTTTAGGAGGACATGCTGTATTTTAGGAGGACATGCAGTATTTTAGGAGGACATGTAGTATTTTAGGAGGACATGCTGTAGTTTAGGAGGACATGCAGTATTTTAGGAGGACATATAGTATTTTAGGAGGACATGCTGTAGTTTAGGAGGACATGCTGTAGTTTAGGAGGACATGCTGCATTTTAGGAGGACATGCTGTATTTTAGGAGGACATACTGTAGTATTATAGGAGGACATGCAGTATTTTAGGAGGACATGCAGTAGTTTAGGAGGACATACTGTATTTTAGGAGGACATGCAGTAATTTAGGAGGACATGCAGTATGTTAGGAGGACATGCAGTAATTTAGGAGGACATGCAGTATTTTAGGAGGAAATGCAGTAATTTAGGAGGACATACTGTAGTTTAGGAGGACATGCTGTATTTTAGGAGGACATGCAGTATTTTAGGAGGACATGTAGTATTTTAGGAGGACATGCTGTAGTTTAGGAGGACATGCAGTATTTTAGGAGGACATATAGTATTTTAGGAGGACATGCTGTATTTTAGGAGGACATGCAGTATTTTAGAAGGACATGCAGTATTTTAGGAGGACATGCAGTATTTTAGGAGGACATACCGTAGTTTAGGAGGACATGCTGTATTTTAGGAGGACATGCAGTATTTTAGGAGGACATGTAGTATTTTAGGAGGACATGCTGCATTTTAGGAGGACATGCTGTAGTTTAGGAGGACATGCTGTATTTTAGGAGGACATGCTGTATTTTAGGAGGACATGCTGTAGTTTAGGAGGACATGCTGTATTTTAGGAGGACATGCTGTATTTTAGGAGGACATGCTGTATTTTAGGAGGACATGCTGTATTTTAGGAGGACATGCAGTATTTTAGGAGGACATGCAGTAATTTAGGAGGACATACCGTAGTTTAGGAGGACATGCTGTATTTTAGGAGGACATGCAGTATTTTAGGAGGACATGTAGTATTTTAGGAGGACATGCTGCATTTTAGGAGGACATGCTGTAGTTTAGGAGGACATGCTGTATTTTAGGAGGACATGCTGTAGTTTAGGAGGACATGCAGTATTTTAGGAGGACATGCTGTAGTTTAGGAGGACATGCAGTATTTTAGGAGGACATATAGTATTTTAGGAGGACATGCTGTATTTTAGGAGGACATGCAGTATTTTAGAAGGACATGCAGTATTTTAGGAGGACATGCAGTATTTTAGGAGGACATGCTGTATTTTAGGAGGACATGCAGTATTTTAGGAGGACATGCTGTAGTTTAGGAGGACATGCTGTATTTTAGGAGGACATGCAGTATTTTAGGAGGACATGCAGTATTTTAGGAGGACATGCTGTAGTTTAGGAGGACATGCTGTAGTTTAGGAGGACATGCAGTATTTTAGGAGGACATGCAGTATTTTAGGAGGACATGCTGTATTTTAGGAGGACATGCTGTATTTTAGGAGGACATGCTGTATTTTAGGAGGACATGCTGTAGTTTAGGAGGACATGCTGTATTTTGGGAGGACATGCTGTAGTTTAGGAGGACATGCAGTATTTTAGGAGGACATGTAGTATTTTAGGAGGACATGCAGTATTTTAGGAGGACATGCAGTATTTTAGGAGGACATGTAGTATTTTAGGAGGACATGCTGCATTTTAGGAGGACATGCAGTATTTTAGGAGGACATGCAGTAGTTTAGGAGGACATATAGTATTTTAGGAGGACATGCTGTATTTTAGGAGGACATGCAGTATTTTAGGAGGACATGTAGTATTTTAGGAGGACATGATGCATTTTAGGAGGACATGCTGTAGTTTAGGAGGACATGCTGTATTTTAGGAGGACATGCTGTAGTTTAGGAGGACATGCTGTATTTTAGGAGGACATGCAGTAGTTTAGGAGGACATGCAGTATTTTAGGAGGACATGCTGTAGTTTAGGAGGACATGCAGTATTTTAGGAGGACATATAGTATTTTAGGAGGACATGCTGTATTTTAGGAGGACATGTAGTATTTTAGAAGGACATGCAGTATTTTAGGAGGACATGCAGTATTTTAGGAGGACATGCTGTATTTTAGGAGGACATGCAGTATTTTAGGAGGACATGCTGTATTTTAGGAGGACATGCAGTATTTTAGGAGGACATGCTGTAGTTTAGGAGGAAATGCAGTATTTTAGGAGGACATGCTGTAGTTTAGGAGGACATGCTGTATTTTAGGAGGACATGCTGTATTTTCGGAGGACATGCTGTAGTTTAGGAGGACATGCCGTATTTTAGGAGGACATGCTGTATTTTAGGAGGACATGCGGTATTTTAGGAGGACATGCTGTATTTTAGGAGGACATGCTGTATTTTAGGAGGACATGCTGTATTTTAGGAGGACATGCAGTATTTTAGAAGGACATGCAGTATTTTAGGAGGACATACTGTAGTTTAGGAGGACATGCTGTAGTTTAGGAGGACATGCAGTGTTTTAGGAGGACATACAGTATTTTGGGAGGACATGTAGTATTTTAGGAAGACATGCTGTAGTTTAGGAGGACATGCAGTAATTTAGGAGGACATGCAGTATTTTAGGAGCACATGCAGTAATTTAGGAGGACATGCTGTAGTTTAGGAGGACATGCAGTAATTTAGGAGGACATGCTGTAGTTTAGGAGGACATGCAGTAATTTAGGAGGACATGCTGTAGTTTAGGAGGACATGCAGTACTTTAGGAGGACATGCTGTAGTTTAGGAGGACATGCGGTAATTTAGGAGGACATGCTGTAGTTTAGGAGGACATGCTGTAGTTTAGGAGGACATGCAGTATTTTAGGAGGACATGCTGTAGTTTAGGAGGACATGCTGTAGTTTAGGAGGACATGCAGTATTTTAGGAGGACATGCAGTATTTTAGGAGGACATATAGTATTTTAGGAGGACATGCTGTATTTTAGGAGCACATGCAGTATTTTAGGAGGACATGCTGTATTTTAGGAGCACATGCAGTAGTTTATGAGGACATGCAGTATTTTAGGAGGACATGCAGTAGTTTAGGAGGACATGCAGTATTTTAGGAGGACATGCAGTAGTTTAGGAGGACATGCTGTAGTTTAGGAGGACATGCTGTATTTTAGGAGGACATGCTGTTTTTTAGGAGGACATGCTGTAGTTTAGGAGGACATGCAGTATTTTAGGAGGACATGCTGTATTTTAGGAGGACATGCTGTATTTTAGGAGGACATACAGTATTTTAGGAGGACATGTAATATTTTAGGAGGACATGCAGTATTTTAGGAGGACATGCTGTAGTTTAGGAGGACATGCTGTATTTTAGGAGGACATGCTGTAGTTTAGGAGGACATGCAGTATTTTAGGAGGACATGCAGTATTTTAGGAGGACATGCTGTATTTTAGGAGGACATGCAGTATTTTAGGAGGACATGCTGTATTTTAGGAGGACATGCTGTATTTTAGGAGGACATGCTGTAGTTTAGGAGGACATGCTGTATTTTAGGAGGACATGCTGTAGTTTAGGAGGACATGCTGTATTTTAGGAGGACATGCAGTACTTTAGGAGGACATGCAGTATTTTAGGAGGACATATAGTATTTTAGGAGGACATGCTGTATTTTAGGAGCACATGCAGTATTTTAGGAGGACATGCAGTATTTTAGGAGCACATGCAGTAATTTAGGAGGACATGCTGTATTTTAGGAGGACATGCTGAATTTTAGGAGCACATGCAGTAGTTTATGAGGACATGCAGTATTTTAGGAGGACATGCAGTAGTTTAGGAGGACATACTGTAGTTTAGGAGGACATGCAGTATTTTAGGAGGACATGCAGTATTTTAGGAGGACATGCAGTATTTTAGGAGGACATGCAGTATTTTAGGAGCACATGCAGTAATTTAGGAGGACATGCAGTACTTTAGGAGGACATGCAGTATTTTAGGAGGACATGCAGTAGTTTAGGAGGACATGCAGTATTTTAGGAGGACATGCAGTATTTTAGGAGGACATGCAGTATTTTAGGAGCACATGCTGTATTTTAGGAGGACATATAGTATTTTAGGAGGACATATAGTATTTTAGGAGGACATATAGTATTTTAGGAGGACATGCTGTATTTTAGGAGGACATGCTGTATTTTAAGAGGACATGCAGTATTTTAGGAGGACATGCAGTATTTTAGGAGCACATGCAGTAGTTTATAAGGACATGCAGTATTTTAGGAGGACATGCAGTATTTTAGGAGGACATGCTGTAGTTTAGGAGGACATGCAGTATTTTAGGAGGACATGCTGTAGTTTAGGAGGACATGCAGTATTTTAGGAGGACATATAGTATTTTAGGAGGACATGCTGTATTTTAGGAGGACATGCAGTATTTTAGGAGGACATGCTGTAGTTTAGGAGGACATGCTGTATTTTAGGAGGACATGCTGTAGTTTAGGAAGACATGCTGTATTTTAGGAGGACATGCTGAAGTTTAGGAGGACATGCTGTATTTTAGGAGGACATGCTGTAGTTTAGGAGGACATGCAGTATTTTAGGAGGACATATAGTATTTTAGGAGGACATGCTGTATTTTAGGAGGACATGCTGTAGTTTAGGAGGACATGCAGTATTTTAGGAGGACATATAGTATTTTAGGAGGACATGCTCTATTTTAGGAGGACATGCAGTATTTTAGGAGGACATATAGTATTTTAGGAGGACATGCTCTATTTTAGGAGGACATGCAGTATTTTAGGAGGACATGCTGTATTTTAGGAGGACATGCAGTATTTTAGGAGGACATATAGTATTTTAGGAGGACATGCTGTATTTTAGGAGCACATGCAGTATTTTAGGAGGACATGCAGTACTTTAGGAGGACATGCAGTATTTTAGGAGGACATATAGTATTTTAGGAGGACATGCTGTATTTTAGGAGCACATGCAGTATTTTAGGAGGACATGCTGTATTTTAGGAGGACATGCTGTATTTTAGGAGGACATGCAGTATTTTAGGAGGACATGCTGTAGTTTAGGAGGACATGCAGTACTTTAGGAGGACATGCAGTATTTTAGGAGGACATATAGTATTTTAGGAGGACATGCTGTATTTTAGGAGGACATGCTGTATTTTAGGAGGACATGCTGTAGTTTAGGAGGACATGCTGTATTTTAGGAGGACATGCTGTAGTTTAGGAGGACATGCAGTACTTTAGGAGGACATGCAGTATTTTAGGAGGACATATAGTATTTTAGGAGGACATGCTGTATTTTAGGAGGACATGCAGTATTTTAGGAGGACATGCAGTATTTTAGGAGGACATTCTGAATTTTAGGAGCACATGCAGTAGTTTAGGAGGACATGCAGTATTTTAGGAGGACATGCAGTAATTTAGGAGGACATACTGTAGTTTAGGAGGACATGCTGTATTTTAGGAGGACATGCTGTATTTTAGGAGGACATGCGGTATTTTAGGAGGACATGCTGTATTTTAGGAGGACATGCAGTATTTTAGGAGGACATGCTGTAGTTTAGGAGGACATGCAGTATTTTAGGAGGACATGCTGTAGTTTAGGAGGACATGCTGTATTTTAGGAGGACATGCTGTATTTTAGGAGGACATGCTGTATTTTCGGAGGACATGCTGTAGTTTAGGAGGACATGCCGTATTTTAGGAGGACATGCAGTATTTTAGGAGGACATGCTGCATTTTAGGAGGACATGCAGTATTTAGGAAGACATGTAGTATTTTAGGAGGACATGCAGTATTTTAGGAGGACATGCAGTATTTTAGGAGGACATACAGTATTTTAGGAGGACATGTAGTATTTTAGGAGGACATGCTGTATTTTAGGAGGACATGCTGTATTTTAGGAGGACATGCTGTATTTTAGGAGGACATGCTGTATTTTAGGAGGACATGCAGTATTTTAGGAGGACATACTGTAGTTTAGGAGGACATGCTGTATTTTAGGAGGACATGCTGTATTTTAGGAGGACATGCAGTATTTTAGGAGGACATGCTGTATTTTAGGAGGACATGCTGTAGTTTAAGAGGACATGCAGTATTTTAGGAGGACATGCATTATTTTAGGAGGATATGCAGTATTTTAGGAGGACATGCAGTATTTTAGAAGGACATGCAGTATTTTAGGAGGACATACTGTAGTTTAGGAGGACATGCTGTAGTTTAGGAGGACATGCAGTGTTTTAGGAGGACATACAGTAATTTAGGAGGACATGCTGTAGTTTAGGAGGACATACAGTATTTTGGGAGGACATGCAGTAATTTAGGAGGACATGCTGTAGTTTAGGAGGACATGCAGTATTTTAGGAGGACATGCTGTAGTTTAGGAGGACATGCTGTAGTTTAGGAGTACATGCAGTATTTTAGGAGGACATGCTGTAGTTTAGGAGGACATGCAGTATTTTAGGAGGACATGCAGTATTTTAAGAGGACATGCTGTAGTTTAGGAGGACATGCTGTATTTTAGGAGGACATGCTGTAGTTTAGGAGGACATGCTGTATTTTAGGAGGACATGCTGTATTTTAGGAGGACATGCTGTATTTTAGGAGGACATGCTGTAGTTTAGGAGGACATGCAGTATTTTAGGAGGACATGCAGTATTTTAGGAGGACATTTAGTATTTTAGGAGGACATGCTGTATTTTAGGAGCACATGCAGTATTTTAGGAGGACATGCTGTATTTTAGGAGCACATGCAGTATTTTAGGAGGACATGCAGTATTTTAGGAGGACATACAGTATTTTAGGAGGACATGTAATATTTTAGGAGGACAAGCTGTATTTTATGAGGACATGCAGTATTTTAGGAGGACATGCTGTATTTTAGGAGGACATGCTGTATTTTAGGAGGACATGCTGTAGTTTAGGAGGACATGCTGTATTTTAGGAGGACATGCTGTAGTTTAGGAGGACATGCTGTATTTTAGGAGGACATGCTGTAGTTTAGGAGGACATGCTGTATTTTAGGAGGACATGCTGTAGTTTAGGAGGACATGCTGTAGTTTAGGAGGACATGCAGTATTTTAGGAGGACATGCAGTATTTTAGGAGGACATGCAGTATTTTATGAGGACATGCAGTATTTTAGGAGGACATGTAATATTTTAGGAGGACATGCTGTATTTTATTAGGACATGCAGTATTTTAGGAGGACATGCTCTATTTTAGGAGGAAATGCTGTAGTTTAGGAGGACATGCTGTATTTTAGGAGGACATGCAGTACTTTAGGAGGACATATAGTATTTTAGGAGGACATGCTGTATTTTAGGAGCACATGCAGTATTTTAGGAGGACAAGCTGTATTTTAGGAGGACATGCTGAATTTTAGGAGCACATGCAGTAGTTTATGAGGACATGCAGTATTTTAGGAGGACATGCAGTAGTTTAGGAGGACATACTGTAGTTTAGGAGGACATGCTGTATTTTAGGAGGACATGCTGTATTTTAGGAGGACATGCGGTATTTTAGGAGGACATGCTGTATTTTAGGAGGACATGCTGTATTTTAGGAGGACATGCTGTATTTTAGGAGGACATGCTGTATTTTAGGAGGACATGCAGTATTTTAGGAGGACATACTGTAGTTTAGGAGGACATGCTGTAGTTTAGGAGGACATGCAGTGTTTTAGGAGGACATACAGTATTTTAGGAGGACATGCAGTATTTTAGGAGGACATGCTGTATTTTAGGAGGACATGCTGTAGTTTAGGAGGACATGCTGTATTTTAGAAGGACATGCAGTATTTTAGGAGGACATACTGTAGTTTAGGAGGACATGCTGTAGTTTAGGAGGACATGCAGTGTTTTAGGAGGACATACAGTATTTTAGGAGGACATGCAGTATTTTAGGAGGACATGCTGTATTTTAGGAATACATGCTGTAGTTTAGGAGGACATGCAGTAATTTAGGAGGACATGCTGTATTTTAGGAGCACATGCAGTAATTTAGGAGGACATGCTATAGTTTAGGAGAACATGCTGTATTTTAGGAGGACATGCTGTATTTTAGGAGGACATGCTGTAGTTTAGGAGGACATGCAGTATTTTAGGAGGACATACAGTATTTTAGGAGGACATGTAGTATTTTAGGAGGACATGCTGTATTTTAGGAGGACATGCTGTATTTTAGGAGGACATGCTGTAGTTTAGGAGGACATGCTGTATTTTAGGAGGACATGCAGTAGTTTAGGAGGACATGCAGTATTTTAGGAGGACATGCTGTAGTTTAGGAGGACATGCAGTATTTTAGGAGGACATATAGTATTTTAGGAGGACATGCTGTATTTTAGGAGGACATGCTGTATTTTAGGAGGACATGCTGTAGTTTAGGAGGACATGCTGTATTTTAGGAGGACATGCTGTAGTTTAGGAGGACATGCAGTACTTTAGGAGGACATGCAGTATTTTAGGAGGACATATAGTATTTTAGGAGGACATGCTGTATTTTAGGAGGACATGCAGTATTTTAGGAGGACATGCAGTATTTTAGGAGGACATTCTGAATTTTAGGAGCACATGCAGTAGTTTAGGAGGACATGCAGTATTTTAGGAGGACATGCAGTAATTTAGGAGGACATACTGTAGTTTAGGAGGACATGCTGTATTTTAGGAGGACATGCTGTATTTTAGGAGGACATGCGGTATTTTAGGAGGACATGCTGTATTTTAGGAGGACATGCAGTATTTTAGGAGGACATGCTGTAGTTTAGGAGGACATGCAGTATTTTAGGAGGACATGCTGTAGTTTAGGAGGACATGCTGTATTTTAGGAGGACATGCTGTATTTTAGGAGGACATGCTGTATTTTCGGAGGACATGCTGTAGTTTAGGAGGACATGCCGTATTTTAGGAGGACATGCAGTATTTTAGGAGGACATGCTGCATTTTAGGAGGACATGCAGTATTTAGGAAGACATGTAGTATTTTAGGAGGACATGCAGTATTTTAGGAGGACATGCAGTATTTTAGGAGGACATACAGTATTTTAGGAGGACATGTAGTATTTTAGGAGGACATGCTGTATTTTAGGAGTACATGCTGTATTTTAGGAGGACATGCTGTATTTTAGGAGGACATGCTGTATTTTAGGAGGACATGCAGTATTTTAGGAGGACATACTGTAGTTTAGGAGGACATGCTGTATTTTAGGAGGACATGCTGTATTTTAGGAGGACATGCAGTATTTTAGGAGGACATGCTGTATTTTAGGAGGACATGCTGTAGTTTAAGAGGACATGCAGTATTTTAGGAGGACATGCATTATTTTAGGAGGATATGCAGTATTTTAGGAGGACATGCAGTATTTTAGAAGGACATGCAGTATTTTAGGAGGACATACTGTAGTTTAGGAGGACATGCTGTAGTTTAGGAGGACATGCAGTGTTTTAGGAGGACATACAGTAATTTAGGAGGACATGCTGTAGTTTAGGAGGACATACAGTATTTTGGGAGGACATGCAGTAATTTAGGAGGACATGCTGTAGTTTAGGAGGACATGCAGTATTTTAGGAGGACATGCTGTAGTTTAGGAGGACATGCTGTAGTTTAGGAGTACATGCAGTATTTTAGGAGGACATGCTGTAGTTTAGGAGGACATGCAGTATTTTAGGAGGACATGCAGTATTTTAAGAGGACATGCTGTAGTTTAGGAGGACATGCTGTATTTTAGGAGGACATGCTGTAGTTTAGGAGGACATGCTGTATTTTAGGAGGACATGCTGTATTTTAGGAGGACATGCTGTATTTTAGGAGGACATGCTGTAGTTTAGGAGGACATGCAGTATTTTAGGAGGACATGCAGTATTTTAGGAGGACATTTAGTATTTTAGGAGGACATGCTGTATTTTAGGAGCACATGCAGTATTTTAGGAGGACATGCTGTATTTTAGGAGCACATGCAGTATTTTAGGAGGACATGCAGTATTTTAGGAGGACATACAGTATTTTAGGAGGACATGTAATATTTAGGAGGACAAGCTGTATTTTATGAGGACATGCAGTATTTTAGGAGGACATGCTGTATTTTAGGAGGACATGCTGTATTTTAGGAGGACATGCTGTAGTTTAGGAGGACATGCTGTATTTTAGGAGGACATGCTGTAGTTTAGGAGGACATGCTGTATTTTAGGAGGACATGCTGTAGTTTAGGAGGACATGCTGTATTTTAGGAGGACATGCTGTAGTTTAGGAGGACATGCTGTAGTTTAGGAGGACATGCAGTATTTTAGGAGGACATGCAGTATTTTAGGAGGACATGCAGTATTTTATGAGGACATGCAGTATTTTAGGAGGACATGTAATATTTTAG
The DNA here is from genome assembly GCF_031893055.1 of Leptodactylus fuscus. Lineage (NCBI taxonomy): Eukaryota > Metazoa > Chordata > Amphibia > Anura > Leptodactylidae > Leptodactylus > Leptodactylus fuscus. Next base: position 255,554 of record NC_134267.1, read on the forward strand.
GAGGACATGCTGTATTTTATTAGGACATGCAGTATTTTAGGAGGACATGCTCTATTTTAGGAGGAAATGCTGTAGTTTAGGAGGACATGCTGTATTTTAGGAGGACATGCAGTACTTTAGGAGGACATATAGTATTTTAGGAGGACATGCTGTATTTTAGGAGCACATGCAGTATTTTAGGAGGACAAGCTGTATTTTAGGAGGACATGCTGAATTTTAGGAGCACATGCAGTAGTTTATGAGGACATGCAGTATTTTAGGAGGACATGCAGTAGTTTAGGAGGACATACTGTAGTTTAGGAGGACATGCTGTATTTTAGGAGGACATGCTGTATTTTAGGAGGACATGCGGTATTTTAGGAGGACATGCTGTATTTTAGGAGGACATGCTGTATTTTAGGAGGACATGCTGTATTTTAGGAGGACATGCTGTATTTTAGGAGGACATGCAGTATTTTAGGAGGACATACTGTAGTTTAGGAGGACATGCTGTAGTTTAGGAGGACATGCAGTGTTTTAGGAGGACATACAGTATTTTAGGAGGACATGCAGTATTTTAGGAGGACATGCTGTATTTTAGGAGGACATGCTGTAGTTTAGGAGGACATGCTGTATTTTAGAAGGACATGCAGTATTTTAGGAGGACATACTGTAGTTTAGGAGGACATGCTGTAGTTTAGGAGGACATGCAGTGTTTTAGGAGGACATACAGTATTTTAGGAGGACATGCAGTATTTTAGGAGGACATGCTGTATTTTAGGAATACATGCTGTAGTTTAGGAGGACATGCAGTAATTTAGGAGGACATGCTGTATTTTAGGAGCACATGCAGTAATTTAGGAGGACATGCTATAGTTTAGGAGGACATGCTGTATTTTAGGAGGACATGCTGTATTTTAGGAGGACATGCTGTAGTTTAGGAGGACATGCAGTATTTTAGGAGGACATACAGTATTTTAGGAGGACATGTAGTATTTTAGGAGGACATGCTGTATTTTAGGAGGACATGCTGTATTTTAGGAGGACATGCTGTAGTTTAGGAGGACATGCTGTATTTTAGGAGGACATGCAGTAGTTTAGGAGGACATGCAGTATTTTAGGAGGACATGCTGTAGTTTAGGAGGACATGCAGTATTTTAGGAGGACATATAGTATTTTAGGAGGACATGCTGTATTTTAGGAGGACATGTAGTATTTTAGAAGGACATGCAGTATTTTAGGAGGACATGCAGTATTTTAGGAGGACATGCTGTATTTTAGGAGGACATGCAGTATTTTAGGAGGACATGCTGTATTTTAGGAGCACATGCAGTATTTTAGGAGGACATGCTGTAGTTTAGGAGGAAATGCAGTATTTTAGGAGGACATGCTGTAGTTTAGGAGGACATGCTGTATTTTAGGAGGACATGCTGTATTTTCGGAGGACATGCTGTAGTTTAGGAGGACATGCCGTATTTTAGGAGGACATGCTGTATTTTAGGAGGACATGCGGTATTTTAGGAGGACATGCTGTATTTTAGGAGGACATGCTGTATTTTAGGAGGACATGCTGTATTTTAGGAGGACATGCAGTATTTTAGAAGGACATGCAGTATTTTAGGAGGACATACTGTAGTTTAGGAGGACATGCTGTAGTTTAGGAGGACATGCAGTGTTTTAGGAGGACATACAGTATTTTGGGAGGACGTGTAGTATTTTAGGAAGACATGCTGTAGTTTAGGAGGACATGCAGTAATTTAGGAGGACATGCAGTATTTTAGGAGCACATGCAGTAATTTAGGAGGACATGCTGTAGTTTAGGAGGACATGCAGTAATTTAGGAGGACATGCTGTAGTTTAGGAGGACATGCAGTAGTTTAGGAGGACATGCAGTATTTTAGGAGGACATGCTGTAGTTTAGGAGGACATGCTGTAGTTTAGGAGGACATGCAGTATTTTAGGAGGACATGCAGTATTTTAGGAGGACATATAGTATTTTAGGAGGACATGCTGTATTTTAGGAGCACATGCAGTATTTTAGGAGGACATGCTGTATTTTAGGAGCACATGCAGTAGTTTATGAGGACATGCAGTATTTTAGGAGGACATGCAGTAGTTTAGGAGGACATGCAGTATTTTAGGAGGACATGCAGTAGTTTAGGAGGACATGCTGTAGTTTAGGAGGACATGCTGTATTTTAGGAGGACATGCTGTTTTTTAGGAGGACATGCTGTAGTTTAGGAGGACATGCTGTATTTTCGGATGACATGCAGTATTTTAGGAGGACATGCAGTATTTTAGGAGGACATGCAGTATTTTAGGAGGACATATAGTATTTTAGGAGGACATGCTGTATTTTAGGAGCACATGCAGTATTTTAGGAGGACATGCTGTATTTTAGGAGGACATGCTGAATTTTAGGAGCACATGCAGTAGTTTATGAGGACATGCAGTATTTTAGGAGGACATGCAGTAGTTTAGGAGGACATACTGTAGTTTAGGAGGACATGCTGTAGTTTAGGAGGACATGCAGTATTTTAGGAGGACATGCAGTATTTTAGGAGCACATGCAGTAATTTAGGAGGACATGCAGTACTTTAGGAGGATATGCAGTATTTTAGGAGGACATGCAGTAGTTTAGGAGGACATGTAGTATTTTAGGAGGACATGCAGTATTTTAGGAGGACATGCAGTATTTTAGGAGCACATGCTGTATTTTAGGAGGACATATAGTATTTTAGGAGGACATATAGTATTTTAGGAGGACATATAGTATTTTAGGAGGACATGCTGTATTTTAAGAGGACATGCAGTATTTTAGGAGGACATGCAGTATTTTAGGAGCACATGCAGTAGTTTATAAGGACATGCAGTATTTTAGGAGGACATGCAGTATTTTAGGAGGACATGCTGTAGTTTAGGAGGACATGCAGTATTTTAGGAGGACATGCTGTAGTTTAGGAGGACATGCTGTATTTTAGGAGGACATGCTGTAGTTTAGGAAGACATGCTGTATTTTAGGAGGACATGCTGAAGTTTAGGAGGACATGCTGTATTTTAGGAGGACATGCTGTAGTTTAGGAGGACATGCAGTATTTTAGGAGGACATATAGTATTTTAGGAGGACATGCTGTATTTTAGGAGGACATGCTGTAGTTTAGGAGGACATGCAGTATTTTAGGAGGACATATAGTATTTTAGGAGGACATGCTCTATTTTAGGAGGACATGCAGTATTTCAGGAGGACATGCTGTATTTTAGGAGGACATGCAGTATTTTAGGAGGACATATAGTATTTTAGGAGGACATGCTGTATTTTAGGAGCACATGCAGTATTTTAGGAGGACATGCAGTACTTTAGGAGGACATGCAGTATTTTAGGAGGACATATAGTATTTTAGGAGGACATGCTGTATTTTAGGAGCACATGCAGTATTTTAGGAGGACATGCTGTATTTTAGGAGGACATGCTGTATTTTAGGAGGACATGCTGTATTTTAGGAGGACATGCTGTATTTTAGGAGGACATGCTGTAGTTTAGGAGGACATGCTGTATTTTAGGAGGACATGCTGTAGTTTAGGAGGACATGCAGTACTTTAGGAGGACATGCAGTATTTTAGGAGGACATATAGTATTTTAGGAGGACATGCTGTATTTTAGGAGGACATGCAGTATTTTAGGAGGACATGCAGTATTTTAGGAGGACATTCTGAATTTTAGGAGCACATGCAGTAGTTTAGGAGGACATGCAGTATTTTAGGAGGACATGCAGTAATTTAGGAGGACATACTGTAGTTTAGGAGGACATGCTGTATTTTAGGAGGACATGCTGTATTTTAGGAGGACATGCGGTATTTTAGGAGGACATGCTGTATTTTAGGAGGACATGCAGTATTTTAGGAGGACATGCTGTAGTTTAGGAGGACATGCAGTATTTTAGGAGGACATGCTGTAGTTTAGGAGGACATGCTGTATTTTAGGAGGACATGCAGTATTTTAGGAGGACATACTGTAGTTTAGGAGGACATGCTGTATTTTAGGAGGACATGCTGTATTTTAGGAGGACATGCAGTATTTTAGGAGGACATGCTGTAGTTTAAGAGGACATGCAGTATTTTAGGAGGACATGCAGTATTTTAGGAGGATATGCAGTATTTTAGGAGGACATGCAGTATTTTAGAAGGACATGCAGTGTTTTAGGAGGACATACAGTAATTTAGGAGGACATGCTGTAGTTTAGGAGGACATACAGTATTTTGGGAGGACATGCAGTAATTTAGGAGGACATGCTGTAGTTTAGGAGGACATGCAGTATTTTAGGAGGACATGCTGTAGTTTAGGAGGACATGCTGTAGTTTAGGAGTACATGCAGTATTTTAGGAGGACATGCTGTAGTTTAGGAGGACATGCAGTATTTTAGGAGGACATGCAGTATTTTAAGAGGACATGCTGTAGTTTAGGAGGACATGCTGTAGTTTAGGAGGACATGCAGTATTTTAGGAGGACATGCTGCATTTTAGGAGGACATGCAGTATTTAGGAAGACATGTAGTATTTTAGGAGGACATGCAGTATTTTAGGAGGACATGCAGTATTTTAGGAGGACATACAGTATTTTAGGAGGACATGTAGTATTTTAGGAGGACATGCTGTATTTTAGGAGGACATGCTGTATTTTAGGAGGACATGCTGTATTTTAGGAGGACATGCTGTATTTTAGGAGGACATGCAGTATTTTAGGAGGACATACTGTAGTTTAGGAGGACATGCTGTATTTTAGGAGGACATGCTGTATTTTAGGAGGACATGCAGTATTTTAGGAGGACATGCTGTAGTTTAAGAGGACATGCAGTATTTTAGGAGGACATGCAGTATTTTAGGAGGATATGCAGTATTTTAGGAGGACATGCAGTATTTTAGAAGGACATGCAGTGTTTTAGGAGGACATACAGTAATTTAGGAGGACATGCTGTAGTTTAGGAGGACATACAGTATTTTGGGAGGACATGCAGTAATTTAGGAGGACATGCTGTAGTTTAGGAGGACATGCAGTATTTTAGGAGGACATGCTGTAGTTTAGGAGGACATGCTGTAGTTTAGGAGTACATGCAGTATTTTAGGAGGACATGCTGTAGTTTAGGAGGACATGCAGTATTTTAGGAGGACATGCAGTATTTTAAGAGGACATGCTGTAGTTTAGGAGGACATGCTGTATTTTAGGAGGACATGCTGTAGTTTAGGAGGACATGCTGTATTTTAGGAGGACATGCTGTATTTTAGGAGGACATGCTGTAGTTTAGGAAAGGACATGCAGTATTTTAGGAGGACATGCAGTATTTTAGGAGGACATATAGTATTTTAGGAGGACATGCTGTATTTTAGGAGCACATGCAGTATTTTAGGAGGACATGCTGTATTTTTGGAGCACATGCAGTATTTTAGGAGGACATGCAGTATTTTAGGAGGACATACAGTATTTTAGGAGGACATGTAATATTTTAGGAGGACAAGCTGTATTTTATGAGGACATGCAGTATTTTAGGAGGACATGCTGTATTTTAGGAGGACATGCTGTATTTTACGAGGACATGCTGTAGTTTAGGAGGACATGCAGTACTTTAGGAGGACATGCAGTATTTTAGGAGGACATGCTGTATTTTAGGAGGACATGCAGTATTTTAGGAGGACATACTGTAGTTTAGGAGGACATGCTGTAGTTTAGGAGGACATGCAGTGTTTTAGGAGGACATACAGTATTTTAGGAGGACATGCAGTATTTTAGGAGGACATGCTGTATTTTAGGAGGACATGCTGTAGTTTAGGAGGACATGCTGTATTTTCGAAGGACATGCAGTATTTTAGGAGGACATACTGTAGTTTAGGAGGACATGCTGTAGTTTAGGAGGACATGCAGTGTTTTAGGAGGACATACAGTATTTTAGGAGGACATGCAGTATTTTAGGAGGACATGCTGTATTTTAGGAGGACATGCTGTAGTTTAGGAGGACATGCAGTAATTTAGGAGGACATGCTGTATTTTAGGAGCACATGCAGTAATTTAGGAGGACATGCTATAGTTTAGGAGGACATGCTGTATTTTAGGAGGACATGCTGTATTTTAGGAGGACATGCTGTAGTTTAGGAGGAAATGCAGTATTTTAGGAGGACATACAGTATTTTAGGAGGACATGTAGTATTTTAGGAGGACATGCTGTATTTAGGAGGACATGCAGTATTTTAGGAGGACATGCTGTATTTTAGGAGGACATGCTGTATTTTAGGAGGACATGCTGTAGCTTAGGAGGACATGCTGTATTTTAGGAGGACATGCTGTAGTTTAGGAGGACATTTAGTATTTTAGGAGGACATGCTGTATTTTAGGAGCACATGCAGTATTTTAGGAGGACATGCTGTATTTTAGGAGCACATGCAGTATTTTAGGAGGACATGCTGTATTTTAGGAGGACATGCTGTAGTTTAGGAGGACATGCTGTAGTTTAGGAGGACATGCAGTATTTTAGGAGGACATGCTGTATTTTAGAAAGGACATGCAGTTTTTAGGAAGACATGTAGTATTTTAGGAGGACATGCAGTATTTTAGGAGGACATGCAGTATTTTAGGAGGACATACAGTATTTTAGGAGGACATGTAGTATTTTAGGAGGACATGCTGTATATTAGGAGGACATGCTGTATTTTAGGAGGACATGCTGTATTTTAGGAGGACATGCAGTATTTTAGGAGGACATACTGTAGTTTAGGAGGACATGCTGTATTTTAGGAGGACATGCTGTATTTTAGGAGGACATGCAGTATTTTAGGAGGACATACTGTAGTTTAGGAGGACATGCAGTAGTTTAGGAGGACATGCTGTATTTTAGGAGGACATGCTGTAGTTTAGGAGGACATGCAGTATTTTAGGAGGACATGCAGTATTTTAGGAGGATATGCAGTATTTTAGGAGGACATGCAGTATTTTAGACGGACATACTGTAGTTTAGGAGGACATGCTGTAGTTTAGGAGGACATTCAGTAGTTTAGGAGGACATACTGTAGTTTAGGAGGACATGCTGTATTTTAGGAGGACATGCTGTATTTTAGGAGGACATGCGGTATTTTAGGAGGACATGCTGTATTTTAGGAGGACATGCAGTATTTTAGGAGGACATGCTGTATTTTAGGAGGACATGCTGTATTTTAGGAGGACATGCAGTATTTTAGGAGGACATACTGTAGTTTAGGAGGACATGCTGTAGTTTAGGAGGACATGCAGTGTTTTAGGAGGACATACATTATTTTAGGAGGACATGCAGTATTTTAGGAGGACATGCTGTATTTTAGGAGGACATGCTGTAGTTTAGGAGGACATGCTGTATTTTAGAAGGACATGCAGTATTTTAGGAGGACATACTGTAGTTTAGGAGGACATGCTGTAGTTTAGGAGGACATGCAGTGTTTTAGGAGGACATACAGTATTTTAGGAGGACATGCAGTATTTTAGGAGGACATGCTGTATTTTAGGAGGACATGCTGTAGTTTAGGAGGACATGCAGTAATTTAGGAGGACATGCTGTATTTTAGGAGCACATGCAGTAATTTAGGAGGACATGCTATAGTTTAGGAGGACATGCTGTATTTTAGGAGGACATGCTGTATTTTAGGAGGACATGCTGTAGTTTAGGAGGACATGCTGTATTTTAGGAGGACATGCTGTATTTTAGGAGGACATGCTGTAGCTTAGGAGGACATGCTGTATTTTAGGAGGACATGCTGTAGTTTAGGAGGACATGCAGTATTTTAGGAGAACATGCAGTATTTTAGGAGGACATGCTGTATTTTAGGAGGACATGCTGTATTTTAGGAGGACATGCTGTATTTTAGGAGGACATGCTGTAGTTTAGGAGGACATGCTGTATTTTAGGAGGACATGCTGTAGTTTAGGAGGACATGCAGTACTTTAGGAGGACATGCAGTATTTTAGGAGGACATATAGTATTTTAGGAGGACATGCTGTATTTTAGGAGGACATGCAGTATTTTAGGAGGACATGCAGTATTTTAGGAGGACATTCTGAATTTTAGGAGCACATGCAGTAGTTTAGGAGGACATGCAGTATTTTAGGAGGACATGCAGTAATTTAGGAGGACATACTGTAGTTTAGGAGGACATGCTGTATTTTAGGAGGACATGCTGTATTTTAGGAGGACATGCGGTATTTTAGGAGGACATGCTGTATTTTAGGAGGACATGCAGTATTTTAGGAGGACATGCTGTAGTTTAGGAGGACATGCAGTATTTTAGGAGGACATGCTGTAGTTTAGGAGGACATGCTGTATTTTAGGAGGACATGCTGTATTTTCGGAGGACATGCTGTATTTTAGGAGGACATGCTGTATTTTCGGAGGACATGCTGTAGTTTAGGAGGACATGCTGTAGTTTAGGAGGACATGCTGTAGTTTAGGAGGACATGCAGTATTTTAGGAGGACATGCTGCATTTTAGGAGGACATGCAGTATTTAGGAAGACATGTAGTATTTTAGGAGGACATGCAGTATTTTAGGAGGACATGCAGTATTTTAGGAGGACATACAGTATTTTAGGAGGACATGTAGTATTTTAGGAGGACATGCTGTATTTTAGGAGGACATGCTGTATTTTAGGAGGACATGCTGTATTTAAGGAGGACATGCTGTATTTTAGGAGGACATGCAGTATTTTAGGAGGACATACTGTAGTTTAGGAGGACATGCTGTATTTTAGGAGGACATGCTGTATTTTAGGAGGACATGCAGTATTTTAGGAGGACATGCTGTATTTTAGGAGGACATGCTGTAGTTTAAGAGGACATGCAGTATTTTAGGAGGACATGCAGTATTTTAGGAGGATATGCAGTATTTTAGGAGGACATGCAGTATTTTAGAAGGACATGCAGTGTTTTAGGAGGACATACAGTAATTTAGGAGGACATGCTGTAGTTTAGGAGGACATACAGTATTTTGGGAGGACATGCAGTAATTTAGGAGGACATGCTGTAGTTTAGGAGGACATGCAGTATTTTAGGAGGACATGCTGTAGTTTAGGAGGACATGCTGTAGTTTAGGAGTACATGCAGTATTTTAGGAGGACATGCTGTAGTTTAGGAGGACATGCAGTATTTTAGGAGGACATGCAGTATTTTAAGAGGACATGCTGTAGTTTAGGAGGACATGCTGTATTTTAGGAGGACATGCTGTAGTTTAGGAGGACATGCTGTATTTTAGGAGGACATGCTGTATTTTAGGAGGACATGCTGTAGTTTAGGAGGACATGCAGTATTTTAGGAGGACATATAGTATTTTAGGAGGACATGCTGTATTTTAGGAGCACATGCAGTATTTTAGGAGGACATGCTGTATTTTAGGAGCACATGCAGTATTTTAGGAGGACATGCAGTATTTTAGGAGGACATACAGTATTTTAGGAGGACATGTAATATTTTAGGAGGACAAGCTGTATTTTATGAGGACATGCAGTATTTTAGGAGGACATGCTGTATTTTAGGAGGACATGCTGTATTTTACGAGGACATGCTGTAGTTTAGGAGGACATGCAGAACTTTAGGAGGACATGCAGTATTTTAGGAGGACATGCTGTATTTTAGGAGGACATGCAGTATTTTAGGAGGACATACTGTAGTTTAGGAGGACATGCTGTAGTTTAGGAGGACATGCAGTGTTTTAGGAGGACATACAGTATTTTAGGAGGACATGCAGTATTTTAGGAGGACATGCTGTATTTTAGGAGGACATGCTGTATTTTAGGAGGACATTCTGAATTTTAGGAGCACATGCAGTAGTTTAGGAGGACATGCAGTATTTTAGGAGGACA
>NC_134267.1:391736-406736 GCF_031893055.1 Leptodactylus fuscus
TCAGATGACTGTGTAAGGGGCCGCAGATCACTGTGTAAGGGGCCGCAGATCACTGTGTAAGGGGCCGCAGATCACTGTGTAAGGGGCCGCAGATCACTGTGTAAGGGGCCGCAGATCACTGTGTAAGGGGCCGCAGATGACTGTGTAAGGGGCCGCAGATGACTGTGTAAGGGGCCGCAGATCCCTGTGTAAGGGGCCGCAGATCACTGTGAAAGGGGCCGCAGATCACTGTGTAAGGGGCCGCAGATCACTGTGTAAGGGGCCGCAGATCACTGTGTAAGGGGCCGCAGATGACTGTGTAAGGGGCCGCAGATCACTGTGTAAGGGGCCACAGATCCCTGTGTAAGGGGCTGCAGATCACTGTGTAAGGGGTCGCAGATCACTGTGTAAGGGGCCGCAGATCAATGTGTAAGGGGCCGCAGATCACTGTGTAAGGGGCCGCAGATCACTGTGTAAGGGGCCACAGATCCCTGTGTAAGGGGCCGCAGATCACTGTGTAAGGGGCCGCAGATCAATGTGTAAGGGGCCGCAGATCACTGTGTAAGGGGCCGCAGATCACTGTGTAAGAGGCCGCAGATCACTGTGTAAGGGGCCGCAGATCACTGTGTAAGGGGCCACAGATCCCTGTGTAAGGGGCCGCAGATCAATGTGTAAGGGGCCGCAGATCACTGTGTAAGAGGCCGCAGATCACTGTGTAAGGGGCCGCAGATCACTGTGTAAGGGGCCGCAGATCAATGTGTAAGGGGCCGCAGATCACTGTGTAAGGGGCCGCAGATGACTGTGTAAGGGGCCGCAGATGACTGTGTAAGGGGCCGCAGATCAATGTGTAAGGGGCCGCAGATCACTGTGTAAGGGGCCGCAGATCACTGTGTAAGGGGCCGCAGATCACTGTGTAAGGGGCCGCAGATCACTGTGTAAGGGGCCGCAGATCACTGTATAAGGGGCCGCAGATCACTGTGTAAGGGGCCGCAGATGACTGTGTAAGGGGCCGCAGATCACTGTGTAAGGGGCCGCAGATCACTGTGTAAGGGGCCGCAGATCAATGTGTAAGGGGTCGCAGATGACTGTGTAAGGGGCCGCAGATCACTGTGTAAGGGGCCGCAGATCACTGTGTAAGGGGCCGCAGATCCCTGTGTAAGGGGCCGCAGATCACTGTGTAAGGGGCCGCAGATCCCTGTGTAAGGGGCCGCAGATCACTGTGTAAGGGGCCGCAGATGACTGTGTAAGGGGCCGCAGATGACTGTGTAAGGGGCCGCAGATGACTGTGTAAGGGGCCGCAGATGACTGTGTAAGGGGCCGCAGATGACTGTGTAAGGGGCCGCAGATCACTGTATAAGGGGCTGCAGATGACTGTGTAAGGGGCCGCAGATCAATGTGTAAGGGGCCGCAGATCACTGTGTAAGGGGCCGCAGATCACTGTGTAAGGGGCCGCAGATCACTGTGTAAGGGGCTGCAGATCAATGTGTAAGGGGCCGCAGATCACTGTGTAAGGGGCCGCAGATCACTGTGTAAGGGGCCGCAGATGACTGTGTAAGGGGCCGCAGATCACTGTGTAAGGGGCCCCAGATCCCTGTGTAAGGGGCCGCAGATCACTGTGTAAGGGGCCGCAGATCACTGTGTAAGAGGCCGCAGATCACTGTGTAAGGGGCCGCAGATGACTGTGTAAGGGGCCGCAGATCACTGTGTAAGGGGCCGCAGATCACTGTGTAAGGGGCCGCAGATCAATGTGTAAGGGGTCGCAGATGACTGTGTAAGGGGCCGCAGATCACTGTGTAAGGGGCCGCAGATCACTGTGTAAGGGGCCGCAGATCCCTGTGTAAGGGGCCGCAGATGACTGTGTAAGGGGCCGCAGATCCCTGTGTAAGGGGCCGCAGATCACTGTGTAAGGGGCCGCAGATGACTGTGTAAGGGGCCGCAGATGACTGTGTAAGGGGCCGCAGATGACTGTGTAAGGGGCCGCAGATGACTGTGTAAGGGGCCGCAGATGACTGTGTAAGGGGCCGCAGATCACTGTATAAGGGGCTGCAGATGACTGTGTAAGGGGCCGCAGATCAATGTGTAAGGGGCCGCAGATCACTGTGTAAGGGGCCGCAGATCACTGTGTAAGGGGCCGCAGATCACTGTGTAAGGGGCTGCAGATCAATGTGTAAGGGGCCGCAGATCACTGTGCAAGGGGCCGCAGATCACTGTGTAAGGGGCCGCAGATCAATGTGTAAGGGGCCGCAGATCACTGTGTAAGGGGCCGCAGATCACTGTGTAAGGGGCCGCAGATGACTGTGTAAGGGGCCGCAGATCACTGTGTAAGGGGCCCCAGATCCCTGTGTAAGGGGCCGCAGATCACTGTGTAAGGGGCCGCAGATCACTGTGTAAGAGGCCGCAGATCACTGTGTAAGGGGCCGCAGATCACTGTGTAAGGGGCCACAGATCCCTGTGTAAGGGGCCGCAGATCAATGTGTAAGGGGCCGCAGATCACTGTGTAAGAGGCCGCAGATCACTGTGTAAGGGGCCGCAGATCACTGTGTAAGGGGCCGCAGATCAATGTGTAAGGGGCCGCAGATCACTGTGTAAGGGGCCGCAGATGACTGTGTAAGGGGCCGCAGATGACTGTGTAAGGGGCCGCAGATCAATGTGTAAGGGGCCGCAGATCACTGTGTAAGGGGCCGCAGATCACTGTGTAAGGGGCCGCAGATCACTGTGTAAGGGGCCGCAGATCACTGTGTAAGGGGCCGCAGATCACTGTATAAGGGGCCGCAGATCACTGTGTAAGGGGCCGCAGATGACTGTGTAAGGGGCCGCAGATCACTGTGTAAGGGGCCGCAGATCACTGTGTAAGGGGCCGCAGATCAATGTGTAAGGGGCCGCAGATCACTGTGTAAGGGGCCGCAGATCCCTGTGTAAGGGGCCGCAGATCACTGTGTAAGGGGCCGCAGATGACTGTGTAAGGGGCCGCAGATGACTGTGTAAGGGGCCGCAGATGACTGTGTAAGGGGCCGCAGATGACTGTGTAAGGGGCTGCAGATGACTGTGTAAGGGGCCGCAGATCACTGTGTAAGGGGCCGCAGATCACTGTGTAAGGGGCCGCAGATGACTGTGTAAGGGGCCGCAGATCACTGTGTAAGGGGCCGCAGATCACTGTGTAAGGGGCCGCAGATCACTGTGTAAGGGGCCGCAGATGACTGTGTAAGGGGCCGCAGATGACTGTGTAAGGGGCCACAGATGACTGTGTAAGGGGCCGCAGATGACTGTGTAAGGGGCCGCAGATCACTGTGTAAGGGGCCGCAGATCACTGTATAAGGGGCCGCAGATGACTGTGTAAGGGGCCGCAGATGACTGTGTAAGGGGCCGCAGATGATTGTGTAAGGGGCCGCAGATCACTGTGTAAGGGGCCGCAGATGACTGTGTAAGGGGCCGCAGATGACTGTGTAAGGGGCCGCAGATCACTGTGTAAGAGGCCGCAGATCACTGTGTAAGGGGCCGCAGACACTGTGTAAGGGGCCGCAGATCACTGTGCAAGGGGCCGCAGATCCCTGTGTAAGGGGCTGCAGATGACTGTGTAAGGGGCCGCAGATGACTGTGTAAGGGGCCGCAGATCACTGTGTAAGGGGCCGCAGATGACTGTGTAAGGGGCTGCAGATGACTGTGTAAGGGGCCGCAGATGACTGTGTAAGGGGCCGCAGATCACTGTGTAAGGGGCCGCAGATGACTGTGTAAGGGGCCGCAGATCACTGTGTAAGGGGCCGCAGATCACTGTGTAAGGGGCCGCAGATGACTGTGTAAGGGGCCGCAGATCACTGTGTAAGGGGCCGCAGATGACTGTGTAAGGGGCCGCAGATCACTGTGTAAGGGGCCGCAGATCACTGTGTAAGGGGCTGCAGATGACTGTGTAAGGGGCCGCAGATGACTGTGTAAGGGGCCGCAGATCACTGTGTAAGGGGCCGCAGATGACTGTGTAAGGGGCCGCAGATCACTGTGTAAGGGGCCACAGATCCCTGTGTAAGGGGACGCAGATCACTGTGTAAGGGGCCGCAGATCACTGTGTAAGGGGCCGCAGATCACTGTGTAAGGGGCCGCAGATCACTGTGTAAGGGGCCGCAGATCACTGTGTAAGGGGCCGCAGATCACTGTGTAAGGGGCCGCAGATGACTGTGTAAGCGTGTAACATACATGTAATATATGGAATGGTAAGGAATGGAGATGATTGTGATCCTGAGCGGCTGCGGCTGTGACTTCCAGAACCGAAGGATCTTCTGCAAGTCTCAGAATTAGTCTCTGAATAAGAATTTCATCACAGATTGATAATCGTCTTCAGACATGGTGAATATCTGTACAGCGCGGCGGAATACGTTGGCGCCATATAACTAAGCACAATAAATGTTACGGTGAATATCGGTGTCAGATTATATTAAGTTCTCCGGAACAAGATTATCAGATACAATCCGGCTATGTAAGAAGGTGTAACGCCACTTCCCCCGCACATCGCCTGCTCCATATTCATTCTGACACACAAGTGCCCACAAATATTCCGTGTAATAAAACATTGGCTGCTGTTCAGATTACACTCTCAGCTTTCAAAAAAAGAAAAAAAAATATTTAGATTTAAAGCAACCGCAACCAAATACGACATTTCCCCAAAGTCAATAGTAAATTGAGATGTAACGCAACGATGACGGCGCTCAATGGGTTTCTGTTCTGGAGGCCGAGCCTGTGCCGTGTAATATGAAGGGGGGATAGTAATGGGATCGGCACGTCACTGCCGGCAACAGAGCCCTGTACACATTATAGACTTGTATTTCGTATCAAGATGGCGCCGCTGCTCGCACACTAAGGTTTTAGATTTTTGCCCTAAACTCTGACTATAGAACCAGAACTGGAAGAGGTTTATTGTCCTTCATACTTCTGCTGTGTATAGTCACTCGGGGCTTTCTTAAAGGGAACCTGCTATTAACTATTTGTTATCTGCAATGTGTCTAGTGTATAAAGCATTATATGGCGCAAAGCAAAAACTGTCTCTTATAGAGAGTGTCATTCTCCGAGGACAGGGATGTTTGATCCTTGGAAATGGACACAACTAAAATATCACGTCCTCCCTGACCTGGTATGAAAAGCTTAAAGAGGACCTTTCACCACTTTTGGGCACATGCAGTGTTATACACTGCCAGAAAGCCGACAGTGCACTGATTTCAGCGCACTGTTGGCTTTCCCGATCTGTGCCCGGTGTACAGAGCTTACGGTGCCGGTACCGTAGTGCTCTATGGTCAGAAGGGCGTTTCTGACCATTAGCCAGAGACGTCCTTCTGGCTCGCGGTGCTAATCGCGCTGTGCTGTGGAGCGGGGAGGAACGCCCCCCTCCCTCTGCTCACAGCGCTCGTCCATAGACGAGTATTATCAGGGGGGTCAGAGTGGGATGGAAGGGATTGTTATGGAGATTGATGCACACTTGAAAAGTTGCAATCTTATGCAGATCACCTCTATGTAATCTTATCAATAAAGACTTAGAGACTTTAAAATCTTATATAAATATGGCAGTTGGTGCACTGGGGGCGGGCCTTCAGCATCCTGGAGCACTGCACTTGCCACTCAGACCCTTATCTCCCGCTTGTGCCACCCCATACAGTGACAGTTGGTCCTCTTGCTGCTATGATATCACTCATCCTATTTGAGCAGCAAGAGCAGTGCTCCAGGAGGATGAAGACCCACCTCCAGTGCACATAATACCTCCACCTCCAGTGCACATAATACCTCCACCTCCAGTGCACATAATACCTCCACCTCCAGTGTACATAATACCTCCACCTCCAGTGCACATAATACCTCCACCTCCAGTGCACATAATACCTCCACCTTCAGTGCACATAATACCTCCACCTCCAGTGCACATAATACCTCCACCTCCAGTGCACATAATACCTCCACCTCCTGTGCACATAATACCTCCACCTCCAGTGTACATAATACCTCCACCTCCAGTGCACATAATACCTCCACCTCCAGTGCACATAATACCTCCACCTCCAGCGCACATAATACCTCCACCTCCAGTGCACATAATACCTCCACCTCCAGTGCACATAATACCTCCACCTCCAGTGCACATAATACCTCCACCTCCAGTGCACATAATACCTCCACCTCCAGTGCACATAATACCTCCACCTCCAGTGCACATAATACCTCCACCCCCAGTGCACATAATACCTCCACCTCCAGCGCACATAATACCTCCACCTCCAGTGCACATAATACCTCCACCTCCAGTGCACATAATACCTCAACTTCCAGTGCACATAATACCTCCACCTTCAGTGCACATAATACCTCAATTTCCAGTGCACATAATACCTCCACCTCCAGTGCACATAATACCTCCACCTCCAGTGCACATAATACCTCCACCTCCAGTGCACATAATACCTCCACCTCCTGTGCACATAATACCTCCACCTCCAGTGTACATAATACCTCCACCTCCAGTGTACATAATACCTCCACCTCCAGCGCACATATGGAGTGTTCTTGTGGCAGTTGAATATGCTTGGGATAGGTGGTAGACCCCCTTTACGTAAGCTTCTTATATCTTATCCTATACAAGTTAGCTCTTCTCCAGAAGGAAGAAAAGTATCTCATTAGCGCCTCCTACAGGTTGTTATCTGGTGTATCACCCATGAGCAAGCCTTGAAAGGGGCATCAAATATTCAGCAGGTAGAGAGGTTATAGTCATTCTCAGGCCAGATGGGTTTTGCTAGTCCTTTTGCCCCATAGGAAGACACCAGGGCTATAAATGGCACATGGTAGATGGGGGCCAGGTCGCTGATTTTACAATGGAGCCCCCAACTATGGTATTGCCCACATCCCTTTTTTTAATTACACAAACTCATGTAAAATGGTCACTGACTATTCATTTTTGCAGAGCGATGATGGTGACATCCAGTGAAGGGGCTCCGATGAGTGGCCACCAATACGAGATAAGTGGCATTCTCCTATTTGGCTGTCCCCAGGCCATCGCCTCCGACCTCATTGATAGCTTTATCCATTTCTGCATAAGAAGCATCTCCAAACCTCCTTCACATCAACCTTGAAGTCTATCTCCTCCCGCACCAAGGACAAGACAGACGGGTGGAAGTTATATAGAGCGGATGGCCCCACATTTCTTGTCGAGACGTAACTGCACCATCTACCTAATTTCATAAAGGATTACAACGTGCAGTTTGGACTGAAATTGTGGTCCCTCTGCAGAAAGGAAAGGTCAGAGCAACTGAGATTCAGGTTTAATGACTGAGAGGGGAAAAGATCACTAGTCAGCAATAGTTTTAATTATGGTGATGTTAACATTGACATTTCGTCCAATTAGACTTTATGAAATGAAAAACACTATGTTATAAAATAATGTTAAGGGTCACAGACATGCTGACAAAACCAAACAAATTCTCTGTTAATATGCTGCGCGCTGAGCCTCCGAAGCGCAGCAGGTTCACTATTCTGATAACCTTTGCTAGATATTGCCTTGATATACGCGCCAGCTTGATCTAATGCTACTCTGACATTTCAGTTCATAATGTCCTTGCGTTGCTTCTGCCTGGCTGCTGACTTACAACTATGGAGCCAATATGGCTTCCCTTCCCGTAAAATCTTCATTTCTTTGTGTTTCATCTGCAACTATTATATCAAAGCTTTTCAGGGCGACCCTTCATCTCAAACACCACCAGATTCCTACCAGACGGCTCCAACTTATCAAATGGAAAGTTGATGTAACAAGGTCGGGTCTGTTCCCGTTCCAAGCGGCAATTTAACATTTTAACTATTGTCTCCAGACTGTTACTGACTATTACCCGGGACTTATGTTTCCTAGAGAGCCTGAGGACTGCGATTAGAATAGATAAGGAACCTCAAGTCATTGACACGTGATGGAGTAAGAAGGTGAATTCTAACTGGAAAACTGGAAAACCACAAATTTGGAGCTGGACTCTATGGAAGTTTATGGAATCTGAAACATAGTTGGTGAGATTTAACAACTGGAATTCTGACTCCGTTTTCACTGGGGATGAACCAACCTGTTCATAATGATCTAGGAACATTACAAGTTTTCCGAAAAAATCTGATTTTTGGGGTTCTTCATCCATGAGTTGTTACTATACTCTGGAGTATAATAAGTGAAGACTCGGGGGGGGGGGGGCATGAAAATCAAAACCATGCATATCCACCTACCCTTACCTTCCCTAGGACTCCCTGTGGTGCCCAGGACTTGTTTCCTGCTGTCCTCGCACCTCTTCTGCTGAAGTCCAATCCCAAGCAAGGGAGGTTTTATTGCCTTTATGGTGCAGATTTTTCTGAACAAAATTCAGGAATATGGGAAAATAAATGGGAAATACAAAAGAAGAACTCTGCCTGAAGAATCCACTGCCGTCTTTGTGAAGAACAAAATAATAAATCTACTTCTTCCCTCGACTTTCATCAGCCGCTCCCCTCTGCCCTTCACTGGCTACCCATAGTATAGAGGGTATAACGAATATACAAAGCCCTCCACAACCTGTCCCCTCCATATATCTCTGACCTCATCCACACCTGTCCTCTCCATGTATCTCTGACCTCATCCACAACCTGGCCCCTCCATATATCTCTGACCTCATCCTCACCTGTCCCCTCCATATATCTCTGACCTCATCCACACCTGTCCCCTCCATATATCTCTGACCTCATCCACACCTGTCCTCTCCATGTATCTCTGACCTCATCCACAACCTGGCCCCTCCATATATCTCTGACCTCATCCTCACCTGTCCCCTCCATATATCTCTGACCTCATCCACACCTGTCCCCTCCATATATCTCTGACCTCATCCACAACCTGGCCCCTCCATATATCTCTGACCTCATCCACACCTGTCCTCTCCATATATCTCTGACCTCATCCACACCTGTCCTCTCCATATATCTCTGACCTCATCCACACCTGTCCTCTCCATATATCTCTGACCTCATCCTCACCTGTCCCCTCCATATATCTCTGACCTCATCCTCACCTGTCCCCTCCATATATCTCTGACCTCATCCACACCTGTCCCCTACATATATCTCTGACCTCATCCTCACCTGTCCCCTCCATATATCTCTGACCTCACCTGTCCCCTCCATATATCTCTGACCTCATCCACACCTGTCCTCTCCATATATCTCTGACCTCATCCACACCTGTCCTCTCCATATATCTCTGACCTCATCCTCACCTGTCCCCTCCATATATCTCTGACCTCATCCTCACCTGTCCCCTCCATATATCTCTGACCTCATCCTCACCTGTCCTCTCTATATATCTCTGACCTCACCTGTCCCCTCCATATATCTCTGACCTCACCTGTCCCCTCCATATATCTCTGACCTCATCCTCACCTGTCCTCTCTATATATCTCTGACCTCACCTGTCCCCTCCATATATCTCTGACCTCATCCTCACCTGTCCTCTCCATATATCTCTGACCTCATCCTCACCTGTCCCCTCCATATATCTCTGACCTCATCCTCACCTGTCCCCTCCATATATCTCTGACCTCATCCTCACCTGTCCCCTCCATATATCTCTGACCTCATCCTCACCTGTCCCCTCCATATATCTCTGACCTCATCCTCACCTGTCCCCTCCATATATCTCTGACCTCACCTGTCCCCTCCATATATCTCTGACCTCATCCTCACCTGTCCTCTCTATATATCTCTGACCTCACCTGTCCCCTCCATATATCTCTGACCTCATCCTCACCTGTCCCCTCCATATATCTCTGACCTCATCCTCACCTGTCCCCTCCATATATCTCTGACATCATCCTCACCTGTCCCCTCCATATATCTCTGACCTCATCCACACCTGGCCTCTCCATATATCTCTGACCTCATCCTCACCTGTCCCCTCCATATATCTCTGACCTCATCCTCACCTGTCCCCTCCATATATCTCTGACCTCATCCACACCTGTCCCCTCCATATATCTCTGACCTCATCCTCACCTGTCCCCTCCATATATCTCTGACCTCATCCTCACCTGTCCCCTCCATATATCTCTGACCTCATCCTCACCTGTCCCCTCCATATATCTCTGACCTCACCTGTCCCCTCCATATATCTCTGACCTCATCCTCACCTTTCCCCTTCATATATCTCTGACCTCATCCTCACCTGTCCCATCCATATATCTGACCTCATCCTCACCTGCCCCCTCCATAGATCTCTGACCTCACCTGTCCCCTCCATATATCTCTGACCTCATCCTCACCTGTCCCTTCCGTGTGTCTGAATGTACAGCACCATGGGATTAATATAATCATGTACAGAGCACCATGGGATTAATATAATAATGTACAGGGCACCATGGGATTAATATAATAATGTACAGAGCACCATGGGATTAATATAATAATGTACAGAGCACCATGGAATTAATATAATAATGTACAGAGCACCATGGGATTAATATAATAATGTACAGCACCATGGGATTAATATAATAATGTACAGAGCACCATGGGATTAATATAATAATGTACAGAGCACCATGGGATTAATATAATAATGTACAGACCACCATGGGATTAATATAATAATGTGCGGCACCATGGGATTAATATAATAATGTACGGCACCATGGGATTAATATAATAATGTGCGGCACCATGGGATTAATATAATAATGTACGGCACCATGGGATTAATATAATAATGTACAGAGCACCATGGGATTAATATAATAATGTACAGAGCACCATGGGATTAATATAATAATATACAGAGCACCATGGGATTAATATAATAATGTACAGAGCACCATGGGATTAATATAATAATGTACAGAGCACCATGGGATTAATATAATAATGTACGGCACCATGGGATTAATATAATAATGTGCGGCACCATGGGATTAATATAATAATGTATGGCACCATGGGATTAATATAATAATGTACAGAGCACCATGGGATTAATATAATAATGTACAGAGCACCATGGGATTAATATAATAATGTACAGCACCATGGAATTAATATAATAATGTACAACACCATGGGAGTAATATAGTAATGTACAGCACCATGGGATTAATATAATAATGTACAGCACCATGGGATTAATATAATAATGTACAGAGCATCATGGGATTAATATAATAATGTACAGCACCATGGGATTAATATAATAATGTACAGAGCACCATGGGATTAATATAATAATGTACAGAGCACCATGGGATTAATATAATAATGTACAGAGCACCATGGGATTAATATAATAATGTACAGAGCACCATGGGATTAATATAATAATGTACAGAGCAGCATGGGATTAATATAATAATGTACAGAACCATGGGATTAATATAATAATGTACAGAGCACCATGGGATTAATATAATAATGTACAGAGCACCATGGGATTAATATAATAATGTACAGAGCACCATGGGATTAATATAATAATGTACAGAGCACCATGGGATTAGTATAATAATGTACAGAGCAGCATGGGATTAATATAATAATGTACAGAGCACCATGGGATTAATATAATAATGTACAGAGCACCATGGGATTAATATAATAATGTACAGAGCACCATGGGATTAATATAATAATGTACAGCACCATGGGATTAATATAATAATGTACAGAGCACCATGGGAGTAATATAATAATGTACAGCACCATGGGATTAATATAATAATGTACAGAGCACCATGGGATTAATATAATAATGTACAGAGCACCATGGGATTAATATAATAATGTACAGAGCACCATGGGATTAATATAATAATGTACAGCACCATGGGATTAATATAATAATATACAGAGCACCATGGGATTAATATAATAATGTACAGAGCACCATGGGATTAATATAATAATGTACAGAACCATGGGATTAATATAATAATGTACAGAGCACCATGGGAATAATATAATAATGTACAGAGCACCATGGGATTAATATAATAATGTACAGAGCACCATGGAAGTAATATAATAATGTACAGAGCACCATGGGATTAATATAATAATGTACAGAACCATGGGAATAATATAATAATGTACAGAGCACCATGGGATTAATATAATAATGTACAGAACCATGGGAATAATATAATAATGTACAGAGCACCATGGAAGTAATATAATAATGTACAGAGCACCATGGGATTAATATAATAATGTACAACACCATGGGATTAATATAATAATGTACAGAGCTTGATAAATGTCTCCTATTATGTTTGAGATCAGAACTCACCATAGATCACATGATACAGAAGTGATTCTCATCATTATTGTTGTGTATACAGTATATATATATATACAGGGGTGTAACGTTCCTTCCCTGCCATTCGCTGCAGATCTGGCAGGAGTGATGACTTGCAGGCACTTACATGATGGCCGGTTTTATCTTGTGCAGATCCCTTCAAATCTTCAGCGTTTTGTCAATCTACAAAGAACCAGCCCTGATAAATGAATGTTACTTACTGGAATTTCTTTCTTTCCTAAAATTGTTTCCCTTTGAAGTCGACTCATTTTCTCTCCCATTAGGAGCCGACAGGAAATCCACATTCCTAAAATGTTGAAGGAAAAAAATCATTTGTTGTTCTGAGTGATGGATTTCATTAAGTCCTTCACCTTCTAATAAAGACATCACAGTAAGCAAGACGTCCTTATAGTCCAGGATAAGCATTGTCACAATATCGTCTGATTCCTTCTTTACTCATCTATCACAATCTTACGGAATGATTTCTTTCTAAGTCTCAGGCCCCACATTGCAGAATTGCAGCTTTTTGTTGCAGATTTTCCTGCAGATTTTTTTTTTACCAAAGCCAAAAAAGGGAAATTCTTCTACTTCTACCTTCTGCTCAATCCATTGCTGATTTTGCCAAAAAAAAAAAAAAAAAACAGCCCCCTATGGGGTCTAATAAATGCCTAAATTATTTTTTATTTTTTTTTTTAAGTTAAAACAATATAAAAAATAATAAAAATTCATAATCCCCCCTTTCCCTAGAACATATAAAAGTACTGAAACACTGTGACACCCCTACACATTAGGTTTTCCATTTGTCTGAAATTGCCGGCTCTACAAATCTACAAAAATATTTTTCCCGTACGGTAAACGCTGTAGCGGGGAAAAAAGTCAAAAGTGCCAAACCGCCATTTTTTCACAGTTTTGCCTCTGATAAAAATTTGAATAAAAAGTGATCAAGTCAATAAACAGTCCCCAAAATGGTAGAACTGAAAATACACTTAGCCCGGCAAAAAAAGGCACCCTAGGGGCAACACGGTGGCTCAGTGGTTAGCACTGTAGCCTTGCAGCGCTGGAGTCCTGGGTTTGAATCCTGCCAGGAACATCTGCAAGGAGTTTGTATGTTCTTCCGCTGTTTGCGTGGATTTCCTCCCATTCTACAAAAACATATTTAAAATAGAAAATGTGCATTGTGATCCCTGTATCAGATATCCCTGTATGGGGCTCACAATCTATACAGCCCTATATATCCCCGTACACGGAAGTATGAAATGGTTCGGGTGTCAGAATATGGCGACTTTTAGAAAAAATTGGCACAGTTTTGGATTTTTGTTAGGGGTAAAAGTAAATAAAACCAAAGAAATTTGATATCCTTGGAATCGTACCGAAACATGGTATACAGGAGACAAGTCATTGTGGCTGCAGAGTGAACGCCTTAACAATAAAGCCCGTAAGAAAATCGCACAAATGCACTTTTTCTTCAAACCCATTTCCCTATTCTGAATTATTTTCCAGCTTCCCTGTATATTGTACAGAATAATTAATCGCGGCCTCAGGAAGAAAAATTTGTCCTGCAAACATTAAGACTTCATATGGCTCTGGGGGCGGAGAAATAAAATAGTATAGAGGGGTACAGTCGTCAACTGTAGAGTGTAGACGTAGGGTCCCAATCCTTATTCAATATATGAAGGCAGACGTCTACCTTCATATACAGAAGAATAAAATAGTTATGGAAGGGGTTTGGAAGGGGGAGAGTCAAAAATGAAAATCAAAAAATGCCGTCGGCAAGAAGGGGTTAAGCTATGGTTCATACCAAACTTAAAAAATCTTTGGATTGGATTACCTAAATCAACCATTGAGAAGTTTCTAGTTGTCTCTAGTCTTGAGACAATTCCGTTAATGAGCTCCATTATTATTCTTTATTAACCTGCTGTGATGACTTTTCCATATCCTACAATTTCCATACTACACCGTCCTGATCACTACCAACCTAATCAATGGGAAACATAACACATGAAGGCAACTTGAAAACATGTGTTATATTCTGAAATTCTGAGACGTGGAGAAGCAAGTGAAATACTCATGGACCCAAAGACTCAAAGACCCATAGACCAAAAGACTCAAAGACGCAAGACCCAAAGACACAAGACCCCAAGACCCAAAGACACAAAGACCCAAAGACTCAAAAACACAAGATCCAAAGACACAAGATCCAAAAGACACAAAGACTCAAAGACACAAGACCCAAAGACCCAAAGACTAAAGACAAAGACTGAAGACACAAGATCCAAAGACACAAGACCCAAAGACTCAAAGACACAAGACTCAAAGACACAAGACCCAAAGACTCAAAGACCCATAGACCAAAAGACTCAAAGACGCAAGACCCAAAGACACAAGATCCAAAAGACACAAAGATTCAAAGACCCAAAGACACAAGACCCAAAGACTAAAGACAAAGACTAAAGACACAAGATCCAAAGACACAAGAGCCAAAGACACAAAGACCCAAAGACACAAAGACACAAAGACACAAGAGCCAAAGACACAAAGACACAAAGACTCAAAGACATAAGATCCAAAGACACAAAGACACAAAGACCCAAAGACACAAAGACACAAAACCCAAAGACACAAGACCCAAAGACCCAAAGACTCAAAGACACAAGACCCAAAGACACAAAGACACAAAGAAACAAAGACTCAAAAACACAAGATCCAAAGACACAAGA